>NW_010240902.1:0-26283 GCF_000690775.1 Eurypyga helias | reverse complement strand
TGAGCTGCCCACGCCCCCCCAGCCCCTCCGTGCTGGTGAGAACAAGGTCCATCATGGCACCCCTCCTTGTCAGCTACTCTATCACTTGGAGAAGGAAGTTGTCATCAATGCATTCCAGGAACCTCCTGGCTTCCTTGTGCCCTGCTGTGTTGGCCCTCCAGCAGATAGCAGGGTGGTTGAAGTCCCCCAGGAGGACCAGGGCTCGTGAGTGTGAGGCTGCTGCTGTGTGACTACTGAGGGCCTCATCCGCTCGGTATTCCTAGTCGGGTGGCCTGTAGTGGACCCCCAGTCTAATGTCACCTGTTCCTGTCCTCCCTTTAATCCTGACCCAGAAGCTCTGTGTCGGCTCCTCATCCATCGCCAGGCAGAGCTCCATGCACTCCAGGTGGTCACTGACATAGAAGGTGACACCCCCACCCCTCGCCTCCCCAGCCTGTCCTTCCTAAGGAGCCTGTATCCTTCCCTTCCAACACTCCCATCATAGGAGCCATCCCACCATGTCTCCGTCATGCCAGTAAGATCACAGCCCTGCTGGTGTGCACCTGTCTCTAACTCCTCTTGTTTATTCCCCATGCTCCGTGCGTTTGCATAGAGGCGATTTGCTTACAGGGGTTTTTGTCATCAGTGCTTCAATGGCTATTTTGCTGTTCCGGCTGCTGCAGATGTATCATAGACTTCTCTGTACTCTCTATCCAGTCACAAGCTGTTCAACCGTTGCCAAAACAATCCTCACATTTTCCACTAATAAAACCACAGTATAGAGAAATTGGCACATTTATAGTGTTATTAGAAATAATAATCCCTTAAGACTTAATATACTAAAAGGGCGAATAAAACAATGACCCTCGATATGGCTGAGGCTGTGAAACTCAGCTTTAGAGACTATTTTTTTTATTTTCATTGCTGTTGCTCCCAGACTTTGCTCTCACTTCATCTTGTGCAGAAGAAAACATAAATTGCTCGACAACAAAGTAGAATTAAGGAGGATTGCTAACTTCTGAAATAGATTAAAGTGTACTCAATCTCAAGAACATTTCTTGGAAAGCCTGCTTTACTCACGTCTTCTGCATCCTTCCACCCACAGAAGCAACTGTAAAAACTGAATTTTGTATTAGTCTGAGAAAAGAAAACCACAAAACCAAAACTGTTAGTGTTTGGAGATCAGGTAGGTGTGCATAATAACTTTTTCTTTCTCTTTTTTTTAATGATGCATTTATATGGTGACATCCCCTGAAATGTGCTAGTATTACATAAAGGAAAGAGACCTGAGGAGGTCTGTAATTTGTTCTCAGTGGGAAACATAAGATGTACGATCTCTAGGGAAGATTGCTGAGGGGATGAAAGAGCTCTAGTTCTTCTACTAAACAGCCCCGGTTGTATGTGTCAACCAGAGAGGGGAGCATGGCTCCTCTACCAGATAATCTGCTTCTGAGGACTACCCGGTGATGCTGCGTACTGCATACTGAATCACCTCTGAATCAGCACCGACAGTGCTATCATATCACAGCACTCTCTCCCCACCACAAAGGTCTTTTCATCTGCTTTCTGATGCACTCACCTGTATGATTTGTATTATTTCAAAACACAGTGGCAAGTAGCTCTCAGAAAACTGTTTATGCAATTCCCAAAAAAAGCATAAAAAGAATGGGTTTGAACTTTATGGACTTGGTACAAACTAGCCCACGTTTCTCTTAAGTATCTGGCACAGAAAATCCAAGCTTCTTGTTATGGTTTCTTGACAAACCATGTTTTAGATCCTGATAGGACATTTATCAAGTGACAGGCTTATTTTCCTTTACCCCTCACAAAGGATGAAGACTTACAGTCCCATAGCTCTGTATTTTCAGCTGTGTTAGCATTATGGACCCAGTTATATTCGGCTAAAGCAAAACCTTTCCTGCCAAAGAGTCTGTGATCAACATATTGGGTAAAAATGACTCAAATTGAGGTATTTATTCATTCATTCATTCAAAGAACATAGAAAAGCAGGGAAAAGATAAAAGGTTTGGTATATTCCTATATTTCCTTTTAACTACATCTTAATCTTTACTTTCAGCGCTTGGTAAGTCAACTTTCACCCAGTTCTGTTCTGGGGAAAAAAAAAGCTAAGCTTCTGCAGTGTGCTTTATTGAGCTAGTGGTAACTTCACAGTGATATCTCAGCCTTGGGTCAAGAGGATTAAACTGAGCAACACTTATAGCTGTTCATCATACTGTTTCATCCAGTTAGTAGATGTGCATTTGGCTGCCTCTAAATCTTAGAAAAAGTAGGAAGTAGGTTAAGCTTCTCGACTAGCAATAACACAGGAGGACATCTGAAGCCACTCCTGGAGACCCCAAGCCTGAGCTTTAAATCAGTGAGAATTGTCATTGGAGTTCAAACGCATGGTTTCAGTCCTGCGAAGCCTTTTTCTCATTTCAATACTGTGAAATCTAAATATATTATGCAAAGGGGGGAAAAAAACCCAAAAAGGACTGAAATCTTGGTATACATATTTGATGTGCAGGAAGACTGCAATGTTTTAAATGAAACTAGGGTATTAGATGGTGGACTGAGTGCAGTTCCAGGTGTTAAATTTCAAGAATGATGCTGAATAGCTAAAAGTAGTAGAATGAGCATAATCCAGAATTGGGGAAATCTGACTTCCCAGGGAAGATTGCAAAATCACAAGATGTTTTCTGTAAGGAAAAGAGGAAGGGGAAGGACATGATTACAAGCTTCAAATATGTAATGAGTTTCTTGAAAAGGAAGGGATTTGTTCTCTATGTCCACAGAGCAATGTAGGATAGGAAAAGGGGGAATGTACAAGGAATAGATGAGGAATGAAGTGCTCTCAGGCCTCCCAGGTCTCCGTGTCTCATAGCAAAGACTGGGAGAGGATAGGATGATCAAGTTAAGGGCTACCTAGTTAAGCTGGATGTATGGGACTGTGTGGGAATGTATAGTTCCTTGGAGGGAATGAAGATAGCTGGTCACTCTGAGACTGCTGTTTGCCATCTTAGAACTCATGTCGCACCAGCGTTCCCATTTGGAGGTGCAATGAGACCTTCCCTATCTCACAACTTGACAATCAAAGCTGGAGCACAACTATTCCTATCCATTAAGTTGTCTAACACCTAACATGTTAAAACTCTAAGAACTTCACCACTTAGACTCCTTTAATTACTGAAAGTTGACATAATGCTATTTATGAATATTAACATGATACTACTTATGAATGTTAACAAGCTGCTACTTATGAATATTTGCAATACAGTAAATTTTGCAGTAAATCTATTACCAGAGCAGTGTTTTGGGTTTTTTCTGCAAGTGATTTCTTGACCTCTTTTGGTTCACAGCTGAGGGTCAACAGTAGCCAGAGTTTCCTGTTCTCTCATTTTCTCTCTGAGCTTCCCAAACATGAGTCAGCCTGGTCTAGAGTTTTACCTGAAGCAGGAGGCTGAAAAGCAGGGTATATTAGCACTTTGCTAATTTGCCTCTCTGGCTGCCAAGCCAAAGCACACTCACAACTTCCTAGCTTGGAGTACAGCCAAAACAAATCTGTGACTACATTTATCCGAGCAGATACACACTTCAACATTTAATTTCTTTTTATGAAAATCATTCTAAAAACCTCTTGCAGTGTAGGAAGCCTCTGTCTTTATACATGGCTTAGCATCAGTGTTGCCGAAGGCAGTGGAAAACAGCAGCCATTTTGAAAGAGAAGAATTCTTTGGGTTTTGCTGGGGAAAAAAAAAAAAAATGGCACCAGGTTGTAATGAAAGTAAGTTTCAGCTCTGTGTTTTTATTGTTCGTTCAAAGGCTACCCATGTTCCTGCTGTACTACATCTATTCTGAGCAAAGGCAAGGAGGGCAGGATAAGGAGAGGTGAGTGTGAATTTAAGTAGGGTATGGCAAAGAAGAGCACGTGTCGGGGGTATGGTCCTCCAGCGGAGGGCAGGGGATGGTGAGGAAGCCTAGCGTGGACGCCTCAGCCACGAGAAAGAGAAAGGAAAAGGTGCTTCCCTGTGTCCACGAGAAAGAGAAAGGAAAAGGTGCTTCCATGTGTCCTTGAGAAACATTCCTCTTAATAAACATTCCACTGAAGGTGAGGATCCGGATGAATGACTGAGTTGTAACCTGAGGTTATTTCATGATTTCATTGGGCATCAGAGATCAGCGATGAGGTTGATTATGTTCCTCCACTGTCCAGAGCCAGTGAATTAACTTTTAACAGTTTTTATTTATATGTATTTTGTGCTTTTAACCTATAGTTTGATTATGCTGTGCATGATGTTTTTGGGTGGAAAAATACAGTGGAGTTGGTCAAACAAATTTTAAGCAGGATTTTCAATCAATCAGAAGTATTTCTTGATGAAGATTCTGTTTTGACAAGAATATAACAGTTTCAAAAATTTCAAATTAAGGCTCTTTGTCTTGAAAGCAGCAGAATCAGTTATTTTATGAGTCAAAATATTTTTTCATTTGCAAATTTAAATTAATTAGATCAAATCTTTTAAAGAAGGTGATTGGTTGAAACTGATTACATTGTTGACTGAATTGTTTAAATTGAGATGGATTGTACTAAATATCCTCGAGATTGCAATTTTTTCTTTATTTGGGGTGGGAAGACATTACAAAATCTTGACCTTTTTCATGATGATTAAACTGTTTCGCATACAGTTTTAATTTCTAACAGTATAAGAGTATGTTTTAGTATAGATTTCAGATATATACTGTCAACCTTAACTCAGTTTTATTGTAGATTTCTATAGCAAATTTATTAACTGACACAAATACATTGAGACTTAAAAGGAGACCATATTGTAAGCCAACCTCCACCGATACAAACAAATTGAAGCTTAAATTCTATCTCAGCTCGTGTTCTCCCCTTCACCTTCCAGCACTTCATTAAATGAAATTATTAACATGGATCACATGCAGTTGTAGCAGAAAGTGGCAAGATTTGTAAAGGCCATTATTTCATGTGGTAGCTTACTTCATAGTCTCATAGACACCCCTAAAATATTCTGTCTCCTGCATAGGCAAGCTTTACCTCTATCATAAAATCGCCCTTGTGTCTGAAGAACAGAACTACCACACATTAGTCATAATTTGAGAGCTTTAGGTGATTTTTTTACTTACCTTGGTTCCATGCCAAGAGTTGTCTGGAAGATAAAGACTGTGGCCCAGCACAAGGAGTGGAAAATAGGTTAGGTGTGCTCCTGGTAGGTTACATTAATGAGGACATGTGCTTCAGCTTTTTATTTGGTAATTAGCTTTCCTGAGAGTTGATAATTTCCTGTCCAGGTCACTTCCTGAAATAAACTTGTGGTGGGACAGGAGGATGGATGATGAAGTCATTTTCCTCTGGGATGTGATAGAAAGAGGAATCACCACCAGATTTACGTTACCAAATAATGTTCATAGAAAAGACACTTCACAAATAAAGTTGCAGAGGAACCTGACACAAGCAGATGCTCCAAAACTGAAAGTCAGGTTGACTAACTGCTGGCACATACTTTCAAACAAAGTGCACTCCATCATGGCAAAGTACACTCCATAAGGTATATTCTATTTACCTGCATGACCTTTGCCTTGCTCTACCACCTCTATTTGGCTATACTTCATTCATGAGATGATCTGATTGCTGTCCTTGTGATTAATCCTGAAGATGAAGTAGAGCTAAATGTTAACTTAAAATATCAGCTTTATGTCTGCATTTCTCGATGTCTCCATAATCCTGAGATTTTTAATACAGCATTTATTTATACCGGCTTTTGTTTGAAATTGTCTTCCTTTGCCACTGGAAAAATACCTGCTAACTAGACAAGTACATTCTGTGGTATAACACTGTGTTTAACTTTCATACTCTTATGCTGTGAACAGATGCCAAGATCCAGGTAACTGTATTACCCATTACAAATTTAAAAGATTTGCATTTTGACACAGTTCAGCCATGTCAAAAGAGGGATTTAATGGAATATAGGTGAGCAAATAAGAGATAAAGAGTTAGGAAATCATGCAAATAATCCTAATGCTTTTCAACACAGATGAGGCAGTGTGGGGCTGCAGTCGTTCGGTGCTAGTAAAGTCTAGTACTGTCCTTTTACCAATTTCTCCTATACGTGGAAGGATATTCCAGAGGGATATCGGCACAAGTGCTTAAGGGGGTATATAATGTCATTGACACCCTTTGATTAGGACTATGGTTGACAGGACATCGGAATACATAGATGTGTAGCAATATACAGAACATATATGTGTGGCAGTATACAGACAGGTGTGTATGATATATACACACACACATACATACACATGCATACATGTGTATTTATATAGATAGATGTGTAATAGGTACTTAGCTATATATTTAGAATGGAATAATGACCAGTTTGCCATAGTAAAAATGACCAGTTACATCAGTCCATGTCATCTATGTATGTATGTAACTTACTGGGGAGAAAGAACACATTTTACTTTGATCTGAAAGATGAGTGAGATATGGTTTGTTCTGATTCATTCCTTGTCAGTACAAATACAACCTGTATTTTAGCTGGAGATTTTTTATTTTGTGTAGATGGAAAATGATGTATGGAACAGAAAGAACATAGTTTGATTTTTTTTTTTAGACAGAAGTTGAACAGGGAGCATAGACTGTTGGATAAAAAAGCAGTTAAAAAAAGTCCTTTTTGATTTGTAAACTGAGCAGATTTAATCTGGAAATCACCAAGGGAAAATAAATACAGTACATGATAGATGTCATTTTTATAGTGTCAGTTTTTTTTGACCAGAGTTACACTTTAGCAGTTTTGCTGACATGATAGATGTTCCAGAGGAGCCTTGTGCCTCGCAGAATTTTAACTGCAAACCTTTATACTTAACACATATCTCCTAAGGCAATAAGGCACACCGCAATCAACACTAACATCATTTAAACCTGCATCAGCCAGAAACTCCAGGTCTGTGTCAGTTATGATTGCTGCCCATTAATACAATCCTTCGTTATTATACCTCCTACTATTTTACTTGTTATTATACCAACTATGTCTAGGTGGTACGAATACAGTTTGCATCATCCAGTGGATGTAAAATGGCACTATGTGCTCACAGAAGTGTTATTATCCACACTGTGTTGTTTCAGAATCATGCAAACTTGAGTGATTAGTCCCATATGAGAAAAAAAGGCTAGCAATGGTACCTAGAGATTTGCAGGCCATGCCTTTGCTGCAGTGAGGTCACTAGAGTAAGGGGAGAGCCTGTGAGGTGATAATTTTTAGAGGAAGAGTACAGCATGAGAAATAACAGCAGGAAAGTAAAGAACTGAAAAAGAGGAAAAGAGAAAGTGAAAAGTGAATGCTGGCACTAAATCCAGCAAAAAGTGGTAAAGGGAAAAAGCAGATATCCAGGGGAGTGAATAAGCCTTTAGTTATCCATAAGTGGTCCCATTACCAATTTAGAATTCATTACAAGCATTAGCATGGCAGCCATCAGCATCGTTTCTGGAACCTCCCTAAATGCTTTCTTTCATCCTTGTGAAAACCTCCGAAGCATAGCAATACAGTGTGCCTGGCGCAGCGCCAACTTAGAGCTTCTCAGCTGCATAGCAAAACCCGAGTCATGCTACCCGAAGGCTGAAAAAGTGGGGCCAGGCCAACGTCCCCTCCTGTCACTGGAATGGGCGGAGATGGGACAAAAGGGAGACATGGGGAGGGGGCCTTGTTCCTGCATTGGATGAGGGGACAGGGTGTGTTCTTCTGGGGGGACCTTCACTCCAGACCTCCCCTGGCACCTTGGCAGCACGAGCAGCATTCAGAGATCAGGAATATCTCTGGGGCTTTGGCCCTGCAGCCTACTTTGTTGTACACTTGTTATCGCAACTGGGCTATGACTGGACTCCCTCCATTGCCAGCTGAAGAGCAAGAGAGACTGACTGAATCTCTCAATATTTTGGGCACCTCTGGTTTCATCCCTGATCATGGGTGAATGGGTGTCCCCAGTGGTGATAGCTAAGGAAGCAACAATGGAGATATGTTGAGTTGTTTGTTATCAAATGGTGTTTGCTGAAAAATGTATTTTTGAGTACAGCTAACGCTTTGCAGGAAGTTGTGCTGAATGTGATGTACAATTTTAGTTGATAAAGGTTGCAATATTTTAATGTTTGGTAAACATGTTTATTCAGTTTTGCCTCAAATATTTCAATGTAAAATATATTAATTAGTAAGAACATCCAAACCAAAGTGAAACACATCTTTTTAAATTGGACAAGATGTTTCATTTTTTCAAGAAATTACCCTTTTTTCTAATGTCAGCAGTAAATGTGTGAGGAATTTAAAAAAAATGGAACCTAAAATGATAACTATGCCTCTAGCTTCTCTGAGGACTGCTGCTCGTTGTGTCCTTGGAGGGCATTTGTGCAATCCTCCAGTAACTGAGACAACATTGTTTGGGCAGTTTGGTTTTCAGAGGCGGTGGGTCCACACTGCAGATAAGTGAATATCTCTTTTTTTGATCAAATACTGAATTTACCTGGCATGTTCAGAGATTCAAAGACATTTATAAAGACAGCCTAACCAATACTGCATCTGTTATGGTGACTCTCAGAGTGTCTTCAGAGAAACAATATTCTAACAGCATAATGTTTTCTGAGAAGCATATTGTTTCCCTTGTAAAAAGGAGCAGCTGAGTTTGAAGTTAGCTGGGATAAGCTGGTGTTAGTCTGACAGTCTATCAGGAAGAATTCTGTGCCACATTTTGCAAACGACATTAATCTTCGAGACGATTTTGGTGTAAGAACATATGGCATTCTAGCACCAAAGCCAAGTTCCAGGCTGTGTAGAATGGTAGGTACTCTCTGAGTATGCTTGTTGGAAGTCACCTAGGAGCTAGTAGTGAAACAAAAGGACAACACAGTAGATTAGCTATTAAAGGTATAAATAGCTGTTTATGTGTAGATATCTAATCAATACTCCACCCTCTTCTCCATTTGCTTTTTCATAAGTACTTATTCTGTAAAAATTATTTGTTTTAAGGAAGTTTAAATCAAGCTCCGAAACTTCCGTAATTGGTTCAGTTCAGAGATTTGTTGCTTTGTTGCTAAAACTACCGTTTTTTATGCTGAGTGACTGTTGGTAATGTGCTGCATGTGGCCCAGTTCCAGAGGAGAGAAGATTCCTCAGAAACCTTGCAAGAATACTGAGCGCGGTGTGGTTCCTGAATAGTAACAAAAGAGAAGAAAGGGGAG
Source organism: Eurypyga helias (assembly GCF_000690775.1). Classification (NCBI taxonomy): domain Eukaryota; kingdom Metazoa; phylum Chordata; class Aves; order Eurypygiformes; family Eurypygidae; genus Eurypyga; species Eurypyga helias. Next base: position 17,060 of record NW_010240902.1, on the reverse strand, counting down.
AAAGTCCTTATCCTGTCTTCGTTGCCTAAGACCATGTCTCAAGAGAAAAGGAGAACTTAACAAGGTGGTCTCCAGAAGAGCCTTGCATGGACTTGCTGTGTGTTTGGAGCACGATGGCAAGCACAGTGAAAATAATGGGAGGTCTGGGGTACTGAAGCTGATAGTAATATCCATATTGAGGGTAGGTGGTGGCCAAATACTGGTCAGATAAACCAGCAGGAAGCAAACCTGGGGATCAATGTGGCAAGGAAATGGGAGGCAAATACATTCAAAAAGGGATGCTTAGACCACTGGACAGCAAGTACGATTTCAGCAGTAGTATTCTCCAAAGCAAGTAGAAGCAACGTGGATTTCAGTGACGTTAGAAAAGATTGTGTGCAGTAATTAAGACTGGAAATGAGAAAACTAGCTGAGACTATTGTTATGACCATTACTGTTATTATTTGCCCAAACAGACAGAAGCAACCAGGTACTGCATACACAGAGGACAGAGTAGCAGGATTTGGATTTGACAGACAGGACACAAGGCAGCAAAGTTTAGTGCCTATGTATATTTTTAAATACCCCAATAGTCCTTTTCTAGTATGTTATTGTATACCAAATGAGTCTCAGAGGTGCCACATACTTGTGAGCTCACCATCATATCATATTTCCAGCTTGTCCCATCAGTCCCACATGTGTTTTACATCTGTGGTAGAAACTGAAAGTTCTATTTCAAGCCTGGCCATACTCTTTTTAGTTATTAAATTTCCCCAGTTCATTGTAGGGGGTTTAGGTTTTTCATTATTTATTTGCAGTAGCAGAATTTTATAGGAGAAAATTCACATAAAAATTCTGTTCCATTTCTGTTTGGAAAAAGCTTATTATCTAAGATGTAAAAATATCCTCTGCCACTAACCCAAATGGCAGATCATATAAGGTATGTAAACCATGTGGAGGTGTTCTTCCCCACCAGTCCTGGATTTTGACAGGTCTCTCCTGTGCAGGAGAAGAAGCGGCAATAATTTTGGAGAGAATGAGAGTGCTGGAGGTCATTGAGACCATGGGAGGTGAGGCTCATCTGAGAAAGGCAACAGAGGGAAGAGGAAAAAGAAAGTTTTCCTTGAGGGATGATTCTTTCAGCTAACAGACATACTGCTAGATCAGCAGGCCTTGCTTCAAATGATGTAGGAAAGAACAAAAAGCTGGAGAGCCCCTCGCCATGTTCCAGCTGCTGGTAAGGTGAGGATGTCCTGTGCCCTCAGGAAGGGCTGCTGCACAGGAGTTGACCAAAACCCAACAGTTCTGCTTTGAGAAAAACTTCAAGGTGGTTGGGATTGATGCAAGATGTCAGCACGCGAAGCTTAGACTTCCTGATAGTTAACATGGAAAGAGTATGATGAATCTATTAGCCAGTGAAATAAGCCTTTTGTAGGGGAATGACCTGTACAACACAGTGAGGACGTGGGTCTGACTCTGTACGCGAGCACATTGTGGGTGTGCATGTGTGTGAGGGTACTGACCACTTTATCTTGCCCCCTATCATGCAGCCCCAGCCCTCGGATGGGGATTTAGAAGCACTACAGTTCTTGGGATGGGCAACCTCCATCCCTGCTCAGCTTTGACTCTTGTCCAGCTAATCACATCAGTACAACAAGCCCTGCGTTGCTGACTGCCCTCATCAACGTTTCTTTGTTCTCCCTGTCACGGGGCTTACCCAGTGAGGAATTTGTGCCTCTCACAAATGGAGTGGAGAAAAGGTAGACCAATACAGTAGGGGAGGAGGGAAACTGGCTGTCTTTTCCTTTCTCACACTGCTTTTCACCCCAATGCTCTGTGACTGAACCCAGCTCCTTCCCTCTCAGGAATCCCATTATTCCACTTTGAAAATCTGGTCAGCCTCCTCATCGTTAGGTTAAATCAGGATTCCCTGTGCTGTGCCTAATGTGTTATGTGGGGAATTTAGTAATGACGCTCCAAATCCCTTCCAATTTAAGTTTAAATCCTTCTCTACAATTGAATCTTGCTTCCCTGACAAAATTATTCTAGATTATTTTTAAACAATCAAATTTGCTGTGGACACTTTTCCCTTGATAGGCTGAGCTTCACCCTCCCCTCCCCACCCTGGAGCGACTTGGAGCCTGCCTGTACTCCTTGCCCCTAGAGAGAATATCTCAAGGAGAAAAAAAGCTGTCAAGTGACAGGAACAAAGCACGGGGAAGTGCTGCTCGTCCTCGCTCTCCCACCCTGTCCTTAATAAAGAAAACTAATAATGCCCATTTTAGGTAGCCTGCTTCTACAACTCTAGTCTCATTATTTCAGCAAAGCAGTGTAAGCTGCCAGCTGTATCTTTTAAACCTCCAGTCACACTTTGCAGAGGAGCTCTTTGCTGCTATTTTGAAAGCGAGTCCCCCCCACCTCCTCCCCCTTTTCTTCATGTTGCTTTCCTAGATCCTCATGGAAAGGAAGGTAGGGAGAGCCCTACATGCCAGGCTGAGGAGGACAGGCAGGGCAGGGTGGGTGAGCAGCACCAATCCCTTCTACTACCTGTGTCATTTTCTCACTCCCTTACTAATACCCTGATAATTAGAAGGGCTCTCATTAAGCTTACCCAAGTTCCTTGGTTTAAAAGCAAACTATTTGTTGTATGCAGTGGTATCCTGCCGACTGCTGTGCCGAATAAGAGCGTTTCTGCTTGCATCCCCAGAGCTGTGCTGGGCATCCATCTCCCGGTTCCCCACGCGGCTTGGACAGAGGGTGAATTCTGGGGCTGTACAGAGTGCCTCTGTAGGGCTGCAGCATCCCATCTCCTTTAGTGCTGTCCCTACTGGCCTTGGGCCAAGTTTAGCCCTTGCTGAACACAAGAAAAATCTAAGTGTTTTTTGGCAGAAATACAAACCACTTGGAGCACTTTGGCGTATGAATGTGAAGTGTTTTACAAGCATCCTTAGAAGCCCGGCAAAGCTCTTTGTATCGTAAATTTCTGTAGTGTGGACAAGGCTTGAGAAAATACCTAGGAGAGGAACGGGAGGCAACTGGCAGCATAATTCCTGATTTTGGGGAAAAGGAGGCCAGAAATCGAGGGGAGAAGAGAGGCTTGTTGGTTGGGCAAGATTTTAATAGTGCAGTTTGCCCAAGAACTGGAAATCAGGGAGGAACCGAACAAATTTTCATTTTGAGGTTTGTTTTTTCCCTACTGAAAACAAAACTTAAAAATAGCTAAAATAAAAATAATTTAATGTTATCAAGTAGAACATTCATATTTACAAGAAACCAAATTTTTCCAAATTTAATTTTGCATTTAGAATTATTACACTACCCTTATTTTACTGTTACTCCCATACCACATGCTCGAAACAATCTCCCTTTAATTTGCATGGGGACAATAAGAGGTTTCTGCAGAGACTATATAGTATTTCTGTCTGTACGAATCTCTGCATCATTGCATTCTTCAGCATGCTAATGCTGATACTAGTATTTTCTGCATGAATTTCCACGTTTCTATTTCTCAACTGATGCCTTAGATGCAGACCACAATTTAATTTCATTTCATCAGAAGTGATGACAAATGTTCTTTGGTGAAACTGAAAGATGATATCAGAATATACTTTGTGTGCAGTACATCAACAACCTATTTTTCTTAGCCATTTAACTGATGAAAAGCAAGAAAAAATCCTACATTAGAAAAATCTAAAAGGAAAGTGACTCCACTGACTTAAACTCTTGTCTCGGTTTCACTGTTATGAGTCTGGAGAGGAAAAAAAAGGAAGTAATTTAATCTTTTTTTGTCTCTCCCATCTTTATCACTTGAAGACTCACTGGCTAGTTATGTTTCAATAGCTATGGAGCAGGACAGATTTGTGAAGCTGCTTGAAGATGAGTGGGTACTCAAGACAATAAAGCAGTGATAGAATGACCCCAGTTAACAGGTTTTATCTTGGCAAGGAACTTCTACCCATCTGCCTTAACGAGCTTGAAAGTAAAATAAGCAGAAGCTGTCAAGGTCTCAGGAGGTGTGGGCATCACTCCTGAGTGTTAGTAATGCAGTTGCACAGAGCTGAGGAGGCTCAGGAAGAACTGAGAGCTCTCTGCTTAGCTCTAATTCCTTTATTGCATTCAGATCACCCCAAATGTGTCCCACCACTAACGGGCATGGAATTTCAGGCCAAACTAAAGCAGCTTTGTATCCATTGCTTGTCTAGCAGAGCATACTCTCCAACATGGAGCAGAGAGCACTAAGGTATGCTGCTTCAGTAAGTCTAAGTATTTCTGCTACTACAGTTCTTTGCGGGGTAAAACTTGTATGCTATGTGCGGCTCTTCCATTAATGTGCGTATGGATACGAGTTTTGTGGCCAGTGAAGTAAATAAAGCTCCCCACTTATTCTTGCCATCTCCTTCAGGGGAGAGGACAGACTAATCCCTGTGCAGGACTCCACAGCTGTTTACTGCTTTCCTATGTCTTGCAAAGCAAATCTCCTTGTCTCCTATAATAAACTGTGTACCTACAGTTAGAAAACGATCCTGTGATATTACCGGCTTATTGGAGGAAACTATGGGAAGGGAGAGAAACTGGATGAGAAACAAATATTCGGGAAAAGTGGGCATTACATATATTTTCCTAGCATGGCAGTGCTAGGGAGAGCTTTGCAGAAGGTATGGATGCTTCTTCTCTAAGAAAAGAGGCATTGTCCTTCAGTTCTGCATCTGGGTGACTGCCAGTGGATCTTCAGAAAAAGAGAAGAAAAAGTATTGTAATTCTGAAACGTAGAACAACTTCCCAGAGGCCGGAAAAAATACTGAATGAATGCCCCAAGCATGGGGAGAAGCAGCACAGTGCAGGCTGTGGGCAGAGGGGCATTGGCTGAGCCTTCCATCCCCTGCTCCTCCCTCTGATGGCTACTCTGGTGGCTACCAGGTTACTCTGAGGGCTGCTTCTTCCAGGGTGACCCTCTGCAGCCAGAAGGAGCTGGTCTATCTTGCTCATTTTACCAGCATGGCATATTCAGGCTACAAATGATTAAGGAGGGCTCTCATGAAAATTTATCCACTGCATCCAAATGGTCATCAGTCTTCAAGAGGACAGTGGCAGTCCTTGAGAAGGGAAATGTTGTCAGCTGGCACTCCTAGTTTTGGAAGATGATTGTGCATAACCTTAATTGTAACCACCGTTTATAAATATACGGATAGAAACTTTAGCAAGGCGCAAGAAAATTTGTAAGATAGCAACTAAAGACAAACTTTTAGGCTGTTCTCTTCAGTTATTCCCAACCTGTGCATGTGTGTGGGGAATTCATTGATATATAAACTTAAGAGCATTGAAGTGTAGGATACAGGCTGCAGCTGGTAATAAAAAATTCCAATGTTTTTGACTGCTTCAACTTCAACAAGTAGGACAGGAAACAATAAGGCAAATGGGGACATCCCTCCACATGGTGAACAGCCAAATATCAAACATTGACTAAAGATTAAAAGTAATTGTCATATATACTTAGTCTTTGTGCTTTGATATAGACTGAGAAGGCGGCAATTTAATCAATTTGTTATACTCTATGTGATATGCATGTCTCAGAAGTTTGTTGTTTTGAAGTTGTTTTTGAAAAAAAAAAGAGAAGAAAAAGGCAAAGAGATTTCATCTACAGATAATATGCTAAAAGTGTTTATCAGAGAGGCCTAGAAAAATATATTTGTAAGTAGAGGGTAGTAAAGTTTAAAGTAATAAGACTGGTCATTAACATGATAATGAAGTTTGGCTTCATTATCAGACAGGTCTGAGGACTCCTTTCACTACATGGTGTGAATATGTACCACTCTTGCCTCCTCCAAAAGTTTTTCTATATACTCTTTGAATTTTTCGTGTGAGGATATCTGGACTAATATTAGTTTGTCCTTACTCTTTCTTGACATGTTGGTAAACTGTCCTTTATTACTGATAATCTAGTTTTTAATCATATTTTATTTTTAAAAATATCATTAATATGTAGCAGGTAAAGCCTTGCATAAAATCCGTGTTAGAGTAATACATCAGACTGTGGAATTTGCCACACAAAAATGAGATAAAGATCTTAGTTTGCTATTATAAAAATGCAGCCAGCTACAATTCACAGCCACAGCAAAAGAAAAACTGATGCTGAAAATTGGCACATTGAAATATTCTCACTGTTCAAGTACAATTATCTCCTTGGTAACAAGTTCTTTCATTCATTACGTATTGTATTATCAGAATAAACCATGTAATAGTGCTGTATCTGGGTCTGTACCTCTCTGGCAAATACAGAACATGGAAGCATAAATATGTAATCTGCTAACCAGTTTCTTATGCTTGCTGGAAAATTAAAGCATCCCTGCGAATCCAGATCTGCCAGATGACAGTACTCTCCAGTTTTCATGTGTAACTTTCCTTTTAGATAAAAGCCACCAGAAGCTAATGGGCTCTAAGTTATTACTGACTGGTAAAAGAAGAAACTCCACCTGGCCATGTTTTAAAATCCACTTCTCACAAACAGATTGTGATTTCACCATGCTTATAACCTCATTCAAGTGAACACTTTTTATACATTTCATGCTTTTACATAAGTTGTGTGGACTTTACCCGAAGCATAGGTGAAATATGCTGAGGTGATTTACATCACACCTCAGACTCGATGTATGTGGTTGCAGGGTGAAGATATATCTTGCTGCTGTTGATTTTTGTGGGATTTTTGTGACTGATTCCAGCTTAACTGTAATTAAGACAATGGTTGCTGGGGGCTGAGAGTGGAAGAGGACATTCATTCAATAATTATCAGATCTAGTGTGAAGGAAACTGCCACGTGTGAAAAAGAACAAAGCAGAACTAGGCTATTAGAGTCTTGTGTACGCTGCTATCTGTTTTGGGCCAAGATCCAAAAGCTTGTTTCATGGTCTAAAAAAGTGTCTGGAGATTTCAGCTGGGATAGGAGCCCATTTCTCTTTGTTGCACAAGCACATAGGAATAGGTGTTCTGCCTCCAAAGAATTTTCAGTCTTGCTAAAACAACAGAGAGAAAGAGGATGGTAATGAAAGGTCACGGCAACTGGGACCGGAACACGGCTTGTGTATGGCTTTGTTATGGCTTCTCTTGTGGAAGCAGTGAAAGAGAATACAGAATATTTACCTCTTGGCTGGTTCCTTCTGGACATCCAGGGGATCTGAAATCTCATTTCTTGGGCCAAGGAATAATATCATGTAGTATCAATATAGTTAGAAACCAAGAAAGACATGGTATAAGAATGATGGCCACATCTTTCTTGTGTAGGAGAGAGTATTACCAATCGTAGCAGGAGCTATGTACCTTTCAGGTTAGAGCCTGCCAGCCTGCTTACATCCTGCTGCTAAGTTATTGGTATTAACTTGGCATGTTCTGTCAGTCATTACCCTCTATGTCAATCCTAAGCTTTTCTTGGTAGTAGTAAAATCGGGAGCCTTAGGACAGGCAGTACTGCTGTGCATAAAGTAAATAAGTCTGCCCTCCTCTGATAAAAGCCAGTATGCATTAGAGTGATGTCTGCTGCTGCTGCTGCCAATGGCACTCCGTGAAGGGGTGGGTGATTTGAAAGAAACAATCTAGCGTAGGGACGTAGTCATCACAAAGTTATACATTTTTAGGTTGCTTAGGGAGATAGTAAATTGGGAAATGAGCAAAGGATGAGATAGTAATATTATTAGGATTTATATAATGTCCCAAGGACCAAATATCTGAATATCCCAGAGAAAGCAGTGTCCCACAAAGTCAGATGAAAAGTCAAGACCAGTGCATATGTGTTTCAAAAATGCTGATGGGATCTAACCATGTCAGCACGTTCACATGTAAGTGAACTCATATTGATGTGATGATGTCATACAAAGCAGAGATTTGAGTTGGCCTCCTTTCATCTGTATTGCATCGCGCAGGTGATGGTTGCTTGAGCCCCACTGTGTTCAGTGCAGCCGACCCACATTTGGATATACACTGGCAAGTACAGTTGTGCAGTTTTATTCACTAAGCACTTAAAACTGTTCCTAGCATGAATTCTCTTCAGCTACACATTATATGTGTATGTTGGCTGACAAATGCACACTCTGGAGTGTGTTAATAGTTACTCAGGAACATCTGCACTTTCCCTAGCCAGCTTCAGCTGGTATGTTACCTGAGATCTTCCCAATTGGAAGGAGTGCCATGATTATGGGACAGAAGTTTCATGAAGAAGAGACATTATTTTTATATTGGACTCTTCAGAGGAAACTGCCACAATCGGCAATCTGATCTTGAGCTCTTTGCCATTTTGGGTATTTCTGTTTTATCATCTGACAAAAGGGAAAAAAGACACTAGCCATGTTCTTTTCTGCTAACCCTTTCCAAGTTTAACATCAGTGGGATTTGCTACAGTTTTTTCATAATGACATGAAGAAAGAAGGGTTACTTGCTTAGACATACTGGGAAAGTATTTTCTCTTATCACAGAGCAAAAAGCTGCAGCCTAAGGAATAGATCTAGAAAGGTCTGGGAAAAGTCTTTCACAACTGGACATGGAAGCGATTTCTCATGGGAAAGAAAAAAAAAATGAGTTCGGTAATATCTCATTTTCTTCTCATAGGTCCTGATTCCTGAAGTTCTCTATTTCAGTATTAGCATGCTGCCACATGGAGGAGAAGCATGAAATCAATATTTATGAAAGTGACTTGAGCGACCATTCAAATCCCCCTTCCCATGTAACGTTAGGCATTCAAAGGTTGCCAGAAGATGGCCACACACTATCCACTGGGGTCTCAGTTAGATAAGGAACTGCTGATTCTGAAGAGATATTTTCATTCCCCAAGGCAATGATAATTCCACTTAAAATACCACTATATTTCTGAGCTTTGAGCTAGCTGCTCTCCTCTCTAACTTCAGATGTATTTTAGGATTACTAGTGTTGAATTTGGAAAGAACTTGAGAGTTTTAATACAAATATTAACGTCAAAAGAGACTTACAGATATGCATATTACAGGGTGCTTTCACAAGATTCTGATACTGGAAGCTAAACAGAAATTAAAGTACTTCCAAAAGGAATTTGAATAGGGAATAGGGATTTTCCAAGCCCTAACGCAAGTTTATGAAATCTGTTTGATGTGTGTTTTTGAGGAGGACAGAGAGACCTATATCTAAGTTTTGAAATAATTTAGAGACCCAAGTAGGGCACTATTGACTTTCCACACTGACTTTCTTAATTGGTGTTGGATCTCAGTGACTTTTAACCATGGGTGAACCCTGTCTCCCACCATTAAACCATGGCAAAATTCTGATTCATAAAAATGCCGCATACCCTCAGTGGGATTTACTACTAGGGCTGTAAAATCTAGGCAGGAGGCAATTTTTATCAGCTCAATACAATTTACACAGGCCTACCTAAACACTGACGATTCCTACTAAACTGAAGGTGTTAAGGTCAGTGGAATTAGTCCTGATGGGACTGAGGTTATGCTCTGAGGCTGACAAGAATGGAGGTTTATCCCTTTGTGAAACGACTTCATTCCATGTGGCCTTGTCCCCCTAAATCAGCACTTTTCTGTACATTACTGCCATTGCTCTGGCATTCCTTTAATTTCATCATCAATGGAGCCACAGTATAGGTCTTAGCAGTTGGCAGTATTTTAAATACAAGAGTGCTTGATCAAAGCAAATCTAGACCTTATAAACCTGCCTGTATTACTCACTCATTTTTTTCCTATGCAGTTTGATCTTTCTGCTGGTATGATAGGTCGTGGTGGTGAATGGCAGGATTTACCCCAATATGGGGTCCATGACTCCAGGCTTTTTTCCTTTGGAGCTTTTTTCTATGTATTATGCATGTTTGTGTGTTTATTTATTTAGTAGTGTAGGAAACTTATTTGATTGGCCTTAGTTCCAAAGTGATCGTAGCATGTATCATCTTTTGCAAGTTAGAGGTATCATAAGAGACAGAAACTGCCTGGGGGCACCCGCAGTGAGATGGACATGAGGGGAAAAGAACAGAGACTGAGAGGAAATCTGGCTTCATAGTTCTGCTGCTCATGGAGTAATAATTGTTGTTATTGTTATTATTATTACTAATACTAAATGTAGTCTCCTAAGGGCTGGAAATCCAGAACTCTTTAAGTGACAGCCTTTGGTATGACAAGTATGTTTTAAAAAAAAATAATAAATATGGTGAGAGGGTTTACATCCCCTGAAGCTGGGGATATTTCTTACAGTATTTCTTCTTCCCAGCTCATTATCTGTATGGCTCATTGTCCCAGTGCTGTGTCTCCCATAGAGAGTTAAAAAAGCAATAAACAAATAGATCTCAATTTAGCAGCAGAACCTTCTGGGAGAATATTTGTAAAGCTGGAATTTTTCTGTCTTCCAAATTTCCTGGTGATTTTGTATCTGAATGTTTTTCATATATGAAAGTCTTTTCATATCAGCTTGACAGGAAGCAGTGCACACCACACTACTGTAAAGTACCTAGAGTTTAAAATGAGAGATGAACAACCTGGCTTAGCAGGGGATGCAGGAAGAATTGGTTCAGCCCTCGAGCCAAATCTCAAACCGACCCCAAACTAATTTGTGTCTGGCTGAATGTTGTCTTTGAATCTTATTTGTTCCAGGGTTCCCTGGAGAAAGAAGATAGCAGTGAATTTTGAGCTGCCTCTTATGTAGGGAAGCCCCATAACTCATGAGATTTGAAAAGAGCATCTGGTGAAAGCCCAGCAAGAGGTTGGAAAGGATGCATAAAAGACAGAAATAGGGCCTAAGTTCCTCAGAAGTTGTTTACCATGTCTGCTAAAATGTCTCTTTGGTTGTTTCTCTGAGTCATGCCATGATAATAACAATGCTCTGCACTATTACAAGAGTGGTTGGTGAGAGAAGAGAAAAAGTAAGGTAGTTCCCTTTGCTCTAAGGCACCCTCAGTGAGTAATACATACGAGTCTTCACATTCAGTTCCAACTGTCTTCAATAAAAGGATTGTTTATTTGCCACAGGGTAGAAAAACAAAGGTAAACCAAAGAAGAAATAATCACAAAATAAAAGTTAAGCAGACTGTAAGCACAATAGACCAGATTACTTCAGGGATACATTTGACCCAGCTAAATATATTATCCCCAAAAAAGCATTCAAGCTGGGCATGAAAGCTGACATCTTAAAACTCGTTTAGTGTCTGAAGTTAGACACCTAAATCTAGATTGTGAGTACTTAAAAGAAAAAAAAAAAAGAAAAAGAAAAAGGAATCTTTCCTGAGGTGGTCACATTTCTGCAGTTCTTACAAATGTGAGCAGTACCTCAGGGGAACCATGTTTTGCACCTTTACAATTCAAGCGCTCCACTTGAGCCAGCCCAGCACAGAGCTGCAATGAAACTTCAGGGCATAGTGGCACTTTGGCACCTCTCTTCCCTGCCCATGGAGGTGCAATGAAAATTCAGTAAAAGACACAAGCAAGCAGCTTTGATTCTGTGCAGCAGCTTGGCTATAGGAAAGGGGTATTTATGAGCACTTAACTCATGTTCTCATTGTGTTTGTTCTGAATTTGCAATGTTGTTACTTTTACGTTGTAAACTCTCCCCTCTCTTCTAGCTCCTGCCATCTTGCTTGTCTATGGGACACATCCAAGCAAGGATGGGGAAATATGGGCTGTTGTCTCCACTTATGATATTCTTCTCATTTCTGGAGAAAAAGGTTCCAACTCAAGTCCTCTTAGGGAAGGGATTCAATTCCCATAGTTCAGATCCAACAAACTGTACAGAATTCATATCTCCAATTGATTTCAGTGGGAAATTAGGGAGGTAACTAAGAGCTAGGAATATTTTCAGGGACCTAGAGACCATGCTCAGTAATGCCATACATCATTCCTCGTCAATCAGATGAAAGTTGGTTTTGCTCTAACTAAAAAAAGCATTTCTACTGTAAAATTGGCTTAGCAGACACTGTGGGAGCCGCATGATCTGACCCATGCATGTCGAACACTGTAAAGCCTATTTTTCTGTCATTATTTCACATTCAGTTAGGTTTACTCTCTATTTGTATTGTTTACAACATTAATGATTTGCATTTAATCAAATAATTCCGGTCCAGTTCCATTGTATAAATTGGTCCTCCAGGTGTTCACATAAAATCCCATTAGCGTGTTTTCTCTCAGCACATTTTGGGATACAATATCCTATTACTATGAAAATGGAAATAACTGTATTCCCAGGCAGGTGAAGTGTTGCATAGCATAACTGCCGTGCTACTAAATTCTAACACTCAAATTTTCTTACACAATATAATTCGTATCAGAAATGCAGGACAGTGACTGTCACACATGATATGTGCTGTGGGTTTTTTTTAGGTTTTAGCAAAAATCAATCTAGCAGCATGAGTTGTGAGAGCAGGAACTCCCTCCCCCACCTCTTCCATATGTTCCAAATGAACTGCTGCATTCACATGAGCAGAACGGAGCTGGAAATAGAAACTGGAGCCCAGATCCTCCTGTGCATAAACTAGTACAGTTAGACTGAAGCTAAAGGGCACTGATTGATGTAAACAAGTGAGGAAATGGTGCTTAAAATTTCATTTATTTTATTGTCTTAGCCACTAAAAGAAGAGCATCCCTGCTTTGTAGAATTCCTGTTTAAAAAAACGGAAATGAGGGTCTCCCCTTCGGGAAGTGCTGTGCTATAGATCTTCTGAAAAGGTCTTGCTAGAAAATTTAAGAAACCTTAAGTCATTAATTTTTAAGATCTTTATATATTTTTACGATACCACTAAGCTAGCTCAGAGTAGAATACTAGCTACAGAAAGTGAGGAATGGCAGCTGTCTTTGTCAAAATGTAGTTTGGTTAAGGTTCTCCTGAAGCAACAGGGAAACCCTGGGAGAGCTCTCAAGACTGGGAACAGCCAGAAGGGATTTACTGAAGGAAAATTGTGCTTGACTAGCCCAAATGCTTTCTGTGGTGAAGTGTTGGGCTCTGTCGCTCAGTGGAAAGCAGTGGATGTGTGCTACAAATCCAGCAAAGCTTTTGACATACCCTTGAAGTGTACCCAAGTAGCTTCACCGTCATCTTCATCTACAGCCTGGGGTGGCATGAACGAGTGCTCTGCAAGGCTGTGGGAGGCACTAGTTTGGGGGATGCATCATGCTGGAGAGCAGGGCTGGTGGGGAGGGACCACAGCAAGCTGGAGAAATGGGCAGGGAGGAACCTCATGAAGTTCAGCAAAAGCAAAGGTAAATTCTTGTGCCTGGGACAGAATCACCCCACCATGGGCACCAGCTGGGGTCAACTGGGGAAGAAGCAGTTCTTTGGAAAGGGACCTTGCAGTCCTGGTAGTCAGTTAAATGTGCCAGCAGTGTGACCTTATGGGGAAGAAAGATAACAACATCCTGGGTTGTGTTAACAAGAACATATCCAGCAGGTTAAACAAAGTGATTTCCCCCTCTTCTCAGTACTCACAAACCACACCTGGATTGCTGTGTCTGGTTTAGGGATGCCTAAAAAGAGTTGACAAACTGGAAAGAGTCCAGAGGAGGGCTGCTAAGACATTGAGGAGGCTAGAGGATGTGACATTCAAGGAAAGTCTAAGTTTTTATGTGTGTGTGTCAAATTGCAGTTTTCCATTACCTGAGGAAGGATTACAGGAAGCACACAGCCTGGGTCTTCTGTGATGTGCACAAAAAAAGGATGAGAGACAGCAGTGACAAGTTGCAGTAAGGAAAATTCTTAGTAATTCTCAGCACAAAGGGTGTTAAGGCAGATTTGTATGTATGAAGGTGTATTAGCATAGGTCCATCCATAGCTGATGGTGTCCATCAATTCTGGTGATGAAAGCTACTTTTTTGGAAAAATATAAGGGTTAAGATGGAAAGAGAGAAGATGGAAAGAAGGAACAGGGGAAACTGTTCATGGGCCAGCTGGGAAGTGATGAGGGTCCACAGAGGAGCATCCTCCCTGCATGTTCTCTCCTACACAACAGTAGTAATAGTAATTTTTTTTCCTCCATAAGAATTTTCCAATAGTAACTCTATAGTTTCCACCAGTCTTTGCTCAAACTCCTTGTTGGTTGTTCCCAACGAGGAATGTTAGTGCTGGTTGGAGAACTGTGATGATGGGCAGGTGCTCTGTGCTGCTTAGCATCTAAGCTCTGTGGATGCGCACGGTTGATCCCTAATGCAACCCAAAAGCTACAGATGAAGGGAAAAAGGAGAAGGGGAGAAAGAAGGGGTTATTGGCACACCATCTGAAGTCACTTTCCATGCGAACTCCCCACAACAATGCTGTCAGTGTTTTCAGGTTTGTGAGAGAAACAGCGTGAAGAAACAGTGTGAGAGCAACAAAGGAAAGATACCATGCCAGTGTCTCCAGGAAACCTGTGCCTGGAAGCTTGGATGAAAGGTGGCAAAGCTGGGCATGAAAAGGCAGTCTACAACACTGCAGGCAGCAGTCCCTTTGCAAGCCAAAATGCTAAGGCATCTAAGGCACCATGCAGCGAGGCTTAGGGGAAGAATCCTTCACTGAATGGTTTGGCACTGGAACCAAAGTCCAGAGAGGCTGTGAAATCTCCATCCTTGGAGACACCCAGAGCTTGACTGGACAAGGTCCTGAGCAACCCAACCAACACGTGAAAGCAGCCTTACTCTGGGTGAGGGGTTGAGCTAGGTCATGCCCGAAGCTCTCTTCCAACTTAAATTTCCCTAAGATTCTCTGAAAACAGTACTGGGTACCATCAGCACTGTAAATGTGTTAGGAATGTGGTGACTCAAAGCTTAAAATCTTGTCTAAAAATTCCCATAAGGGGAGAGGACCGAGCTCATGCTCACTCTGGACACGTTTTGATCTGCATAGGAAGATGATTTTTAAAAAAAATTATTTTAGTTGACATAATTTTTACAGGGACTTCATCTTTTTTACTCTCTTTTGATTGTGACTTATGAAAAATTTAAAAAATTAGTCAAGTATAAGTACTGAACACACTGAAGGTTTTGCAGCTATATTTGACTCAATAGTGACTTCAAAGAAAGCTATAGTAATGAAGCTTTCTTAATGCCATGAAATCTCCTTAATAATACTATTCATAAAAATAAAAGTGTTTACTGCTTGAGATAAATGCCTCCCCAGCATTAAAAAATCATTCACACGTATCAGTTCTTCGGTTTTCTTCCCCAGGCTTTCCTGTAGATATTCTTGGAGAGTTCGTCTTTGCCTAGGTTTATAAAAAGGAACAGGAACAGGTGAGTAAATTTATGTATAATATGCATCTTCAGGGAGTTATATAAATGAAATCTGAATTCTTTCTATTTACTATAAATCAAAATTCAGATAAATGAGGGCCCGTCCATATTCTGGGTGAATTCAGTCAATCTGCGTTAGGATCAAATTTAAAACCAGCTCCCAGCACAGTGACCAGCCACTGTGCAACCTAGCCAGCTACATTACAAAACAGTTTCATTAGCGTTACAGTTCCTAACTATCATCTGAGAACTGCAAGGATTCTTTTTATTTGCCTTAGAGGGGAAAGTGAAAGGGTTATGAGACTGATGTCATTCCTGGAAGGGTGAGTGCGCTAAAAGACTTGAGCAAGCTGGAAAGCTGGGATGGTGTTACAGTTCTAGTCTACATCAGATTTTGGAGAAATTCCTACACAGTGCTAAGTCCAGCTGTTGAGAAAACTAAGTGCGTGTTTGCCTGATGAGAGCAAATTTTTTATCTTGTCAGTGTAGCCTTAAAGAAACTGTGTCTTTTTTTTCGCCTTTTTTGTTTTCCATGATTTAGATGATTAGCTCCATGGGCAGTTGAATGACTGATGCTTACAGACCACTCCTAAAATTATCAGACCCTTACTGTTTTGTGATGGAGGGAATTATTCTGTGCAATTTTTTATTTACAAGATACAGGGTGGCAGTGATGGTCCCTACAAATAAATGCAAGAAATCCGGAGCAAACCATGTGCAATCAGGATTCTGCTTTTTCCATCTTTAGAAGTTAGCTGAGGGGGCAGTGCCATTTACTCTGATGGAAATCCAGCTGTGTACCTTTGCCTAGGAGAATGGAGAAGGAAGACTTTTAAAGAATTCTTGGAAATATGAAGTTGGATCCTTAGACCTAGATATACAAGGGGTTTTTTACGCTTTGGTTACACTTATTCTACTTTTTGAAACAATAAATCTTTATAGAAAGGAAAACCAAAACAAGAACCTGTGAATGTCTAATCCTAGATTCAGAGATGGGAGGGGGGTATTAAAGGCTGTTTTTCTTTGCCATTGTGTCTCCTGGTCTGATGTAAATTAAACTAGAATGAACAGGACTATTTAACTGGGCAGCAGTTCACCAAATGCAGCCCTTAGTGCACCTGCAATATTCCTGGACACACTGGAAGGGTACTGTGCATCTGTTGCATGTCCTTCATACCGCTTGGAAAGAACACAGAAGTTCTCAGACATCAGGGGACCTATTGTTAGGGCAGGTTTCCAGCAGCCAGTTGAGCGGGAATCTGTAGCTGTGAAATAGGGATGTCATACGATGTGAAGTTGGACTACTCAAGTTGAATTAACCCTGTAAATAAATATGAAATGCTGTGAATGATATGCTTGATTTTCATGCAAACTGAACATTATGTAAAAATGAAGTCAGAAAATGAACTATGTCTGCAGCATTTTATCTTTGCACCATCAGTTTTCTTGACTATTCCCCTGTTCCTTTGCTGCTTATGTTCAGAAGCAGTAAGAGCGTGTAAGAGACTGTGGAAAGCCAGATCATTGCTCACCACAGGATGTTTGTGTAGCTCAGATGCTGGCAGTAGAAAGCATGACAGTGCTGGTCGCATCTTTCTGTGTGTTTGAGGTACGCTCTGCAGCCACCCTCAAGATCAGACTGTGAACGGCAAGCCTGCAAGTGAGGTCTCATGTACAAGAGAAGGTTTCCTTCACAAAATTCATCCAACCTGAGCACCCTCACTGCCAGGTACCCCCAGCCAGCAGGTCAGTTAGGGCACTGCTTGCTCAGATGGAAGAGAAGGTAGGAGGGAATCTGAAAAGGTCAGCTAGTTTTAACCCATTTCCTTGATCTAAAGTTGGACTAACCATCCTTCCACTGGGTGGAAGCAGGGACAGGTG
>NW_010240901.1:0-16773 GCF_000690775.1 Eurypyga helias | reverse complement strand
ACCCCGCGCTTCCCAGGGACGCCGGGCCGCGGGCTCCGGCAGTTGGCGTCTCCCCTCGTTGTCCCCGGATTTACGGTTCCTGCCTCCTTTTCTCCTGTCATACTTTTTGTTTCGCTCACTCTGATTTCTCCGGCTTCCTCCCCTAGAACTTTAATTCATTCGGCGATCAGAACGTAAGAGGCCCTTTGGTCTGCAGCCTCGCATCCTCTGCTAAATGCATTATTTTCTCTCCCTTGGTTGCAGTTCAGCACTGTTTCGGTACTGCTGGGAGACCGAGCCGGGCCGCTTCGAAGCTCATGTAGTTCCCTTTTTGCTAGATGGTAGGGTGGAAGCTAGTGCCATGTGTATAACACGCAGCATAAGGGGAGTGAGACAGATGGCTGTCTCTCTGGGCACATTACTGATTCTCAGCTGAACTTATGTAACTCTGCTTCATTTTTTTCCTTCTTACGTTTACACGCTGGTGGGAGTGAGAAGAGAAACAAAAGCGAAGCCCGTCAGTTTCCCTCGTAAGGCTGCTAGCGCCTGACTTGAAGAAAATAATGACTGATGTCCAAAGTTAGTTGCCTTCACTTGTCAGTTTGATTTTGTTCACAAGTGGGAACTGCCAGTGCTTGTTCCCTAGCCAGTGGTTTGTAATACGGGGCCAATGATTGTTAGTGGTCACTTCCAGCTGAACTTCTTTTTAGTCAATGGGGAAAAAAATCCCTTTGGACATGTTTTTTTTCATCTTTGATTGTATTTTTAGTCAAAAGTGTCCATGTGTGTCTGCAGTTCTTAAAGGCCTTGGAATATGTTGTGGTAATAAAGGCCAGAGCTTTGCATGATGATAGCAAAAACAAATACATTTTTTTCTCAGTAAGCATTAGAAAGTTTCTTTAGTCATGACCTTATATCTGCTAAACACTGTAATCACCTTGGGAGATATCACTTCAGGAAGCATATCCATTAAACTTTTACACTTGGGTTGATTTCCCCCTGAAAAGTGTATAGATCACACTTAAAAGGCTTCTGTCTATTTATTTCGCGCAACAAAAATTACTTAGGGAAGAGGGGCAGGGATGCACTTTTCTTCATATTCCCTACAATGCAGTGATGTATATTTCTTTTTCCATAGTGTGACTTTAAAGATCAGCGGGCTGGTTTGGCAGAGGTTGTGTGTAATGACTAACGTTTTAAAAGTTATGTAAATAAGGGTGTTTGTGTATATATAAGCTATGTCAACTGAAGTGATACAACGACATATTTTTAAAACATTTCAGTTAATATAGTAAATCACAGAGACAGAGCTTTGAAACATTTCTGCATGATGTCAGAACCCGCGAGAGAGGTACTGCTTTATGATGTATTTGGTAGTTCACATATAGGTTATTCATCAAGTAGCAGCAAAACACAAAGGTGCATGTTTCACGTTTTTGCCCTAGTAAGCTGATTTCTAGCCGACTCCTTCAGTGTCTTTTGGTGTAATTTTTATTTACACCGTTTTTCTATTTTTTCCCTAGCTAGAACAGCAAGGATGGGAACTTTAGGGGGCTTGTTACCAAAACACAGAAACTAAAGTTCCTTTTATTTTATGAGACATATTCAGACTTTTTTAGACACGCGATTCTCCCGCAGTATTTATTCAGGTATCCTTACAGGCCGTGACATCATATTGTGAAAACAACAAAATATGATAAAATGCTTTCATTAGTAAGGTGGTGTACTGAGCCAGTGTGGTGTCTATAGTGAAATAGGTGTATATTTATTTAGATGTAGTTCTATGCAGAAGAGAGAGATCTGATAGACGTATTTGTTGGAAAGCAGCCGATTTCTACAGTGATAAAACCGGATAATTACATGTTCCCTAAGCCTTTTCAGCACAGAAGTAGGTGTTCTTTTAAAACATTATTCTGTGGTAACAACAAATATTTGTGACATCATTGTAAGAGATTTCATGCCAATTTTTAGTTTACTGTCTTTCAGAAAGTCTCGAGTTCTTTGGCACTGGAGAAACTGCTACACATACCCATCGTATATTCAAGTATTCAGTGAAGTTTTAAATAATTCTCTTTCAATTAGTACAACAGGAACCTGAAAAATGGATTTTCTCTTAAAGAAACAAGAATCAGTACATAGACATTTCATTCCTCCTGTTGTATATTTTAAAAGACTCATATCAGTTTTATGTTTACTGTTTTGTCTCCTTAAATTAAGAAGAAAGAAAACACTAACCCATGTTTTAAAATCATTGCTTGGAAATGAGTTTAATCAAATATTTCTCGGAGCCTTGTGAATTGGAAAGAGTAATATAAAATTAGATATATTGGTAAACTAGGTTAATCAGAGTCACTCATTTATAGTGGGGAATAAATATCTATCAGTCGATGTTTTTTTGAAGTCAGGCGAAACATTCCATCAAGTTAATGTGTTTAAGGGTATCATATCAGGCACAGACAGGTACTAGAAGTGATAAAAAACAGATAACCTGCAACAAAATGATTTACAGATGGGTCATTATCTTCTATAGAGAGGTTACACAGATCATATTCTTTATAAAAAGAAAATGTAATTCTATAGAGCTAGGAGAATTATCTAGGTCTGAATATTTAATGTTTTCCGAGTGACTGGTAGAATTTATCATAGCAAAATTTTTTACTCTTTTTACAGCAGCGTTTTGATGTAAGATATAGAGAAGTACTGGGTTTGTATTTTAAGTGTTCTTTATGTTTATTTTACCTGTTTGATAAAGTAAAGCTTGGGGAAAAATGTGTTTCTTCCCACGTGAACTTTGTAGTGCATACCTTTATAATATGCACAAAAATGTTATGTACAAATTAAAAAACAAAAGCTGGAAAGTTTGATGCTGGAGATTGAGTAGATTACCTACTTCATACAGTGAGTGGCTAAGTTGCGTCTTTTCTATCGGTGATAAGATGTTATTTAAATATTTTTGTTCTTTCTTCTTGAGCTACGCAGAAAGGTGTACAGTCAGTTCTTTCTCCAGCTGCTGGTAGGCTGACATAAGGCAACAGGAAACTCTAAAACCTCAGAGATGCAGTATTGATTTGATTCCTAACTGCAAATCCTTCATGTCATTGCTCCAGATATCTAACTTTACACCAATATTACCCATTCTTTTTATAGTGACACCATGCTTAGTAAAAAACTTCTAAGCACTGAGGTCAGGTGTTGAGATTGGATTCTAGTTTATTTTTTATGAATCAGATAAAGATTTCTGTGCATGAGACCGTATGTGAAGATGAGAGAACAAGAACATTTCCATATCAAAGGCAATATATCTGAGGCTGCATAGTAATTAAAATGCAGTGGTTTGGACTCTGTGCACTAGCACTTACGCAGAGCGTTGTTGGGACCTTGTGCAGCATGCAGGCGGTTGTCTCTCGCATACTTCTAGAAATATACTTATAATTTTGTACAAACATTTATGCCAGTCCACACTTTTCTGTGGATAATTTGTATTTCATCCAAACCATTCAAAGTAGAAGTTATTTTTTGAGCAACCCCCTCATTATGGCTTTTGTGCATCAACTATTTTTATTCTGGTTGTTTGTATTTCCTCTTACCAGAATGATGGCTTGTTTATAGTCGTATTTTTTTGTGTGTTTCTCTAAGACCCCTTCCATATACCACTGAAATTTTACTACTTGCTTGACATTCTTGTATTAGCATTCTTGTTTCTAATATCTTTTTAGATTTATTGAAGATAGTGTGATTTCTTACATACCATACTTTATGGCAAATTAAATGCATGTGCCGGAACATAATATTTTACTGAAACAACATGTTTTTACTAATTCCAACTAACTGTTACACAATGTAAGGGGAATTAATACATTACTCCAAGGACCTGCCAATGTGGGAAAATTGGCAGAAAATACTGCAGGGCGCTCCCTATCTGGATAGTCTTTTCTGGAATAAATGTGACTTTAATTCCTGAGTAGATCGCCCTGGTGAGGAGCTGTTCTGGGAGGGCTGCTGTTGAATTGTTTACTTCCTAAACTGCATTGGTCAGTGTCCCAGTGTGGAGGAGGCAGCGAGTGTGGCAAATTTCCTCATTACTCATGGATACTCATTCTACAGAGGCTTTATCCATTAATGCTCTAAAACTATTGAGGTGAAGCTTTTAGAAAGTCTTCATATTTAAACAGATGTTTGTACCATGAAAGTATTGTATTACAGCAATCTTGCAGTCTCGCTTCATTTTGTCTAGTTTTAGATTACAACTGGTGTATGAATATGTGAGTACTTTGAGCTAGAATATCACACTTTCAGAGATTGTTCTGCATGCTTCTTACATCTGTATTATTGTTGTGGATTGGCTTGTTAAACTGAGTTCCTGACCATTTGTGGTTAGTAAAAACCCATGGTATTTTTGCACAAGTAGGGGGGTTAACCTCAATGTCATGGCCTAATTCCAGCTAAGATAGGATGTATTTGCCCATCTACATTCTTCTTATAGTTTTAACTGGCTCAGTTAATCCTTACTTCCTTTCCTAAATACGGTAGTGTGCGAAGGACACTTGCAGCATTTTACCTCAGAAGTACCAAATCCAGCTGTTGAGTAATAGGGGGAACGATATTTTGAGTCACATTTTGGGAGTTTTCTAGATTAGAGGAGTGCCGTATGCCTGGCTGGCTAATTATTATTAGAATGAACATTTTGAATGATTTCTTATATATGGTATTTGAATGTTGAGCTAGTTCAGAGGACTATTTTGCTATAATTTGATATTTGACAGATTCTCATGTGGCATGAGCCGGTGTAACTCCATTCACTTAAGTGGAAGAGTGCCATTTTACTCTAGCCACAAGTGCATTCCGTAGGACATGATGCAGTTCCTTCTGGATTCAATGGAAAGACCTTTTGATGACTGTGCTGGAAAGGGAGTGGCATATGAAGGTCCTGCTTGCATTGGATTAACTGTAGAAAATACCTTGGTTTCAGTTAGGGTGGAATCAAGTTCTACATGATGTTGCTTAGGGCTTTAAAATTACATTAACAGGAATTCACCTCACGTAAACTGTGTATTAGATCAACGGTCTCTTCTTATCTAATCTTCCAGTGGGTCTTCTGGTAGCATATGCAGCGTGTGGGGATTCTGACTGCTGACTTTCTGTAACCATGGAGGCTGTGCATTTTCTCTTTTTCTTTCTTTCAGTCACACCTGATCTGTTGAGGGCAGATTATCTTCCTGCATACCCTCTCATATTCTTCTTCTGCTGAGGGATTCATGTAGGCCATTACAGTAAGAATGTACTTTATTCAACCTTTAGTGCAAATATATGTAGATGTGCACGTGGAAATTTATTATGTACATAATTAGACATGTTTCAATGTATTTTTAGTAATATTTTTGTTATGGTAACATGACCATAATCTCAATCTATGATTGAGATTTTGTATTCACCTCTGGTTTACATGCACACATTCTCACATTCTACTATCTGTATCTGTTCTCCTTGCTTGAGCAAAAGGTCAAAGATGAATTCTAGGAAAACCCTGATATGCTTTTTGGTAGCATTCTATAGGCTCTAGTTCCCATTATGCTACCCGTTCTTTCCACATAGAAATTATAGTATCTGTGGTATTTCTCTTTGAAAGTAACAATAGAATCTTTTAATTTATTTCAAAACAAGTTAGATTATGATCAGCTTTTCATCTTGATTTCATGAGCTAGGAGGTAGTTAGCTGGTGTTGGCATAGGATGATGGCTACACAGGCTGTGAGGAGTAAGGTTAGAGAGGTGTAGTGAGATGGAAAAATGTGAAACAGAAGAGATCAGGAGAGAAAGGTATTGCCACCTAATGTTTTAGACAAAGGAGTAAGATAAAACATTCTCATTTCTGCTGAGCAGTAGTACAACAGATTTTTTATATTCCTCTAGTGGTGTTATTTTTGTATTTTGATTGCTCTTAGAATATCCCAAGTTACAAATCTGCCAGCATACCTGCCAGAGAAAAAAGGAATGTTCCCATGCTAGAAGATCTGCCTGATTTTAAAGTACTGAGTGGGCAATCACTTTGCTGCTTTAGGGAGGAAGAATGTGCTAATATTGGCCATTCTGGAATCTGGCTACTTTGCACTTGGAGAACAGATGATATTAGCCTTTCTACTTCAAAGCTATGTTGTTGCTGCAAGTAAATAAATCACAGGCTCCCTTTATTCTTCGAGAATGACTTACACAGGTTGGGGTTATGTTAGTTTATGTGTTATCATGCCATTGGGCTTCTCCACCATCTTTGTGATGCTCCTGAGGGATGGGAAGTTTCAGGTAGCCCCCACTAGATGCAAAGATTCTTCCAACTTTCCACCATTTGCTACCCCTATATAAGAATTTATACGGACACGGTGGAGTCAGTTCAAGTATGTCTCTGTGCTCACCCACAATGCTCAACCTAGACTCCAAGGGACCATGTCTACTGAGTATTCAAACAGCTAAGTGGCCCTCTGTCCCCTGCTTTGTAGATCTTCCCTTTGGTAAAAGGCAAAGATTTTTCTATTCTTTTTTTTTTTTTTTCTTGTGTACACAGCCTTTCCTTGTGATTCCTTTTTTAACTCAGTCAGCGAAAACTCTCCTTATTACTTCAATCTTCACCACTGCCTCTAAACAATAATGATTCAATCTGTAATGTTTATTTTAACAATGTAACGAAAACTCTAATTAGCGATGGCAGGGGAGATACACCGGCATGTATTTTAGTGCAGATATACTACCATGCTTTTTATGGGGTGAATGGGTGTGTCCACTAGCAGTTGACTTGAAAACACCATTGCACAACACTCTGGTGGAATGGGATCAAATTACAGACCCAAAGTCAAAGATGATGGTGTAAAAGGATTTGAATGCTGAGTGTAATATGTACTCTTGTCAGGGTTGCTACCCCTATATAAGAATTTATACGGACACGGTGGAGTCAGTTCAAGTATGTCTCTGTGCTCAGGAGTAATTACTGAGGGTTAGTTGGTGTTTCAAATTTATGAACCCTTGGACAGGTTGAATTCAATTTTTCATGATGTGAGTGTATTGTATAACATGACCAAAAGCAAAAGAAACAGGAGGAAATTGTTTTGCTGAATCACATGTAAGGGTAATTTCTTATAGAAGTGCAAACTTCAAGACGTAAACGGTGGCTGATTCTAATTCTGATGGATTCTCCCCTCCCTCCCCTAGTCAAAGTGGCACAGAAATGCCTAGAATAACACATAAACCAGTAAGAGATGAATCCAGACCCAAATTGTCTTTGATTACTGCATTCCTCTTGTGGAAGACTTTCTATTTCAGTAATTCAGCATGGGATGATTAGATAAAGAAGGTGAACACTCATTTCCCCTCATGCTGTCTAAGCGTGGCTCCCACATGATACTTCCTGTCTTTCACATATTGTCCCTTTAGTATCGATAGCAACTAGATGCAAATCAGCATGGCATCTGCTAGTTTGTTTTCAGCTGACCGGGCTAAACAGCAGATATGGAATTTATCACCAGGAGGCTGTGACCTCATCACAGGCAAGTGGCATTCCCACAAGTAGGTAATGAAGCACCCCTATTGAGTGTAGCTAAAGTCCAAATCCTCAGTAGAGTTATTACGTATTCAATTTAAACAGCTCTCCCAAACTTTAAAGCTGTCCCTTGATTTTTTTTAAATCCACTCACTGTTATAGCTGGAACAGCAGCTGTTGCTGGTCTCTGCCGATGCCACACTGTGCTGAATTGGGCCTTCTTGAAAGTGTGTGGGAGAAAAGAAGGGATGAAAAAAACAAAGGGAGAGGAAGAGGAGGGGAAGGGATATGAAAGGACAAAGATGGGAGGGAAGAGTGAATGTGTTGAGCTGAATAGTAACTGTAATGCTCTGATTGCTCTTGAACATGCATAGAGAATGTCTGTAGTTAGACAATATTTGGTAATAGCTTGATACATTTAAAATATTTAAACTTCTCTATATTGATGGTGTAATGCTGCCTTTTTAAGAAGGTAACATGCAGTGGTCAAAAAAGCCCCCTTTAGTGCTTACTGTAGTCAAGCCTGGGCTCCATATTCTTTTCTGCTGCTCATCAAGTTGATCACAACAAATATTTTGGGACACAAGTTATCTGTCCTTGCTGTCTGAGAAAAAGTAGGCTTCTGGGGAAGGTTTGAGTGGATCAGTTTTGTCATTTTTGTGTTTTTTAGCAAGTTTGTACGGGGACATAAATATTATTTGTATGAACAACTTGTGAATATTTAGCATGAATCTTAAACATTTTTGTGTTTTACTGATCCTTCTAATAACTGGTTGATAGCAAATATTTTTGAAAGGCTTTACAGATTCCAAATTATCAGCATAAATTAGTAATTGAGATACACTTGCTCACCAGTTTGTGATCTGAATGAATGTGAAATGAAATTGTATTTTGTGCCTTTAAAATAATTGTGAATGGGAGAGTGGTAGCTTTTTGATCTTGTTAGCCATGAAGGTTTGAGACTAGCTAAAAGCAAAGCAGAAATGAAACAGGTGCTTTAGAACCTAAGTAGTCAGTTTCTGTGGATGGCAAGGGAGAGAGAGTACTTGAATGAGAGGAAATGAGATGGAGGAAAAAGGAAGAAGGGGGATAGGGTGAGAAGCAAAGAGACAGAAGAAAACTAGGATGTGTGTGGGCAAATCAGCATTAGTGGATGTAGCCTTTCAAGGCATACTTAATGACTTTATTCTCCTTCACCTGTACTCTTCCACTTTCCAAGAAACTGAAGATGAGAGATCAAAATCAAAATTTCTGTCACTCACAATCAAATGGAATATTAATTGAGCTTAGAGTGGGAGTAATGACTGAACAGCTGTCGATAACTGGGATGTATAACTTCCAGAACTGGGAATATTGTGTTATGTAAAAAGGAAAAATAGCTTTCTTATGCTTTCTGGCAAGTTGTGCAGTTTTTGTACTTTTAGTGGGAGTTTTTTGGGGCTTCTTTTAGAAGAATGAGACCATGGCCTGGTGTCTTCCAGTTGTGCGTGTTGGGCTGGGCTGGGCCCACTGCACCATGTTTAAATAACTGAAACACAGGCTGGCAGGCTAGTTGTGTTGTAGATGTTACAAATAGGGAGCCAGTCTAAAAAATACAGGAATTATGAAGCTTTATCATAAAAGACATTGAGCTGCTGAAACTTCCAGGGAGGGATCCATGTATCCTGAATGTCTTTCCTGAGAGTGTCCAGGCTTAGTAGGATCATCCATTACTGTGGCTGGATTGGAATTCTTGATAATGCAAAAATATGCAATGCGTGTCAGCTCTTTCGGTGAATGCTGTAGACCAGGGTTCCCCATAGCAATGTTCTGTCTAGTTAAAGCTGCTAGATTGTGGCTGTCGGCTGTCCGATAATTTTAGGGTCACTCTTTTACTGGTTATGCATGTTCACTATTTCATTTCTATGCCACAGTGTAATATAGTTGTCCAAATGAGACACGGCAGCCACTACACAAAAGTCTTTCACAATTTGTTTTGAATCTTGTTTTGGACATGAAGGTACACATGGTTCCTTCTAATCCCTTTAAGTTTCACTGTGCAAATTCTCACTTGATTAATGTGTCAGTATCTTACTAAGCTTTTTTAAAATTCATATTCTAATAAAATGCATTTACTTGTGGTTAAAAATACTTGGTATATCATTTTTGTGCAAGGAATAGGGCCCTGAAATTACAAAAAAAAAGAGTAAAACATAAAACAAACAACTCCTTTTGAACACAGATAAAAGGCTGTTTAACATTAGCCATTACTTGTTTGATGTGAGAAATTAATTTATTTGCATTTTGCTCTTCTGTTATTTTGCTGGTCTGAAAGCATGCTTGATGTCACACCAGTTTTCATAGGTCGCGCTTGGGCCTCAGTCTCCTCGTGGTGAATTCCAGAGCGGTGGTAAAGGCAGTTGCTGGGTAAGAGATTCTCATTTGCCAGAAGCCATTGACGGCCACAGGCTGCGTGGTCTCTGGTGTTGGAGCCCCAGTGAATGCGGTCAAATGTGTGAATAGCAGTTTGCCTCTTATCACTATTTTTGTATTAAAATAAATAGCAGTGATGAATTGCTAAACTGGCATTTATTCCCGGTAATTCAGGCAATGACGATTCTTACAACTGAAGTCAGTAGCACATGTTTTTTGTCAGCCAAAGGAGCTGATGGTTTTTGGTCCTTTTTCTAGGCCTAAGGGATTTTTTTTTTTTCTGACACCCAAACCAAAGGAAAATGTCACAATGGACCAGAGAAATGGCTTCCGAGTCCTCATTCTTCTACTTGTAGTTGTGGAAGAAAGGTAATCTGAATTGGTAATCTCTGGATGGTTCATATCTTTAGAATGAAGTACAGAGTTACTGACTAAGTTAGAAAATTCATTTGCTTGAGCTCTTTAGGGCCTAGCTGATTACACCCAGGGTTCAAATCCTGAAAGATACCAAGTGCCCTGGTCCTAGTTCAACAGACTACCTAAGCACATGCTGAGTTTTAAAGCCCCTGAATAATCTCAGTGGGAATGAGACTATGTATGTGCCTAAAATTCAGCATGTAGTTAAGTACTTTGTAGGGTTGGAGCCAACGTGCTTAGCACGCTGGAGGACTGAATCCTTATTTGCTAGTGGTGGTTTATATATTTTTTGGCTTACGAATTTCCTCACTGACCTGCACCTTTGTTTAATGGTCAGCCTGCAACATGGTCAAGATTAAAAACTTCTGGGGCTTGTTTTGTCTAGAGGGCTGTAGTTAATCTCTAGAGGGAATGGCTCATTTTACATAATTACTGAGGCTAAATAAATATGTTCTTTATAATCAACTTATAGTTGATATGAAATTGCTAAGTTTTTTTGATCAGAGTACTAAATGTTTAACCCAGATTTTATTTTTTCCTTTGTTTAGAAACATGTTGTTTATTTGCAGAAATTAATAATGCCTGTCTGCAATTCGTATGTCAAGTTCTGAAGATAAGTTATATTTGTTTGTTTATAATGACTTTTTCTGTTTCCAAGTTTTCTCTGCTTTTTACCAGCCTTTTTAAGAGTGTTCTTCAGGCAATAATTAGCAGTGGGCTTTATCTGAACTGGGATCTCTAGGCAGTTCTGTCAGCTATCTGGTCTTGACTCAAAATGTCTTGGCCACGTAAGGTAATAGTTCTAATTGTTTTCTTCCTCCTCTCACCTGTTCTGCTACAAAGCGTAATCTTGGCACATCCTCAGTGGTGTTAGAATTACAGAAGCCAGAGAATCTTTTGCTGTTATTCTATGATTATTCCCAATTATGTTTTAAAATTTTTACCTATGTATTTGTCCATTATTCTCTCTAAATTCCTGACCAAACATCATAAAGGATTAACTGAACAAACTGAATTAAAAAAAAAACCAAAAAACAAAAAACAACAAACTCAGGAAAATCCTAGATGTCGCAGGCAAAGGTAATGGATGCAGCTTCTCCTCAGCAGCAATGAACCTTGGTCTTTTCAAACCAGTGAGGAAAGAGTTTCATTGTCTCTGTAGAAGTTTTCACTTGCTCCCACCAAGATGGAATAGGGGTACATTTAAGTGCTGTCTTAAATCTTGACTGTTTGTCTTTCTTTTTATGCTCCATCTTTAAAATAGCTGAGGTGAAGTATATATATAGCCTAGATTAGAGTGTAGACAGGCATGTTGTTGCATGTCTAGCTGGAGGGACAGAAAAAAATCATACGTTTAGCTCTTCTTTCCTGCCTCTCAGCTGAGGTGCAGTAAATGGCTGTGTGAATGCTTCAGATGTAATGTCACTGTGTGGCAAAGGGAGTTAGTTGAAACCGCAGCTCAAACCATGTCATGTCTAAGTGCAGGGACAGTCAGTTCTAGCAGGGAGAGCAGTGGCTTCTTGAACAATTCTAGTTGCATTCAGAAGAAGAGGAACAATACGTGCCTCTCAGAGCTCAGGGAACGTGGGCACCAGTACTTATGGCACTGAATGGGGAGGTAGGAGAACTTGGCATTATCTCTTGTTTTGATGCCGCCACAGACCGTGATTACAGACATGTTACTTATAGTACCATTCTTTCCTCTTGTGTAATCTACTTAGACTACAAGGTGTAAAAAATGTCTCTAACTCAGTGTTTGTACCATGGGTATTGTATTTAAGTATGTTCTGGGAACAAATGCTAAGAGTTGCAAATCTATGAGCAGATAGTTTTTAATGCTGCTGTATGGACATGTGCTCAAAATCCACAAGAAGAATCTCGTTTTCAATCATTGTCAGTAAGGTCCTACATGATTAAAACACTACGAATTATTTTTTGCCGACTCCCAGAGATTCACTGAAGGAGGATGGCGAAGTGTAGATACTTTTAAAAAGCTTTTATCACTTTGTGACTTTAAAAATAAGATGGCCCAAGAATGCTTTTGAGAAATTTGAATGATAAAAATGTTCCCAGTTTAGGTGTACTACCAAATACATCAAAAATTGTGCCACTGACATTTTTATCTCAATCAGAGTTCAATTTTCTGTTAATGATGACTGGGGTTTTTTTGTATTTTTACTATTATTCTAAAGATTTATTCAGCTTGACAGCTGTAGGATTAAGCTTTACAAACAAAAGGATAATATATCCTATGTTTACAAGTTAGCCAGAGGCCAGGTTTTATAAACTTTAAAAATACAGCTATTGCTAGTTTATAAAATAGACTAGTCAGCTTTCCAAGGGAGAAAATAAATCCAGCAATGGAGCTGATTTCCATGGGAGCTTGGTACTCTCATGTATAATAACATATTTTGACCTAAAGCAGTGTTACACGTGAATCTTAAAAATGTTTTGAAAGAGGTAAAAATATGGAGCGCAAAGTGGAGACATATGGGGCCTGATTCTGGAAGTATCCTGTGCCTCCCCTGGGAGCCTTTAGTTCCATTGCAAGGGGCACTGAGCAAGCGACATTCAGTGCAGTTCCGAATGGGGCCATGTGAGGTTTTGGAATCTGATCTTTCCAATGCTTTCTGTCGGATGCAGTGGTTTTCATTAGTTAAAATCTGACAGCGAGTTCACAGGCAGGCCTGTAATCACCTGTGTTAGCAACGGAGAAACGTACCTCCCGTCTTCTGCTGGAGGCCATCTAGCAATGCTTTTAATCCTGAAATTTCAACTCAAAACAGAAGAGAGTCAAAGGTCATAGGGAGAAAAATAATAAATTCTGGAGAAGAATTTAGGATGCGTCGAACAAGTGTCTTTATTTGCAGGTACGAAATTTAAAGAAGTTCCACATAAGCACAGATTCCTGTTACATCTTTTGCAGCATAGGAGTACTTCATCTGCACATCAGAAGGGTTGCATTTGCAACCGGTGAAGAGGACACCTCGGGTGAACTATGGCTGCCACGCGGGGCATTTCCATTTATTTATTTATTTATTGCTAATGGCGATATATTTGAAGTGATGAAATGGAATTTGCCAGTGAGTCTGGTGCACAGGTCTCCTGTACCACTGAGGAGGTGCTGCCCTGTTAGTTCTCAATCTTGTCACTTCTGGGGAACAGCAGTGAAACTGTTTGTTCCTGACAGCAGACAGCCCCACTGCAGGGCCCTGGTTTCATGTTACATTAAGTATTAGTGCTGTTCTTTTCAGGAGCTATTATGCTGTGACATCAAAGATTTTCTGACAGGGCAGTTGTAGGTTAGCACTGAAGTTGTCTACTGAAATTTTTAAGAATGGAATTAAATATATATGATCAGATTTAATATGAGAGATCGGAAACTGCATATAAAATGGAGTTAGTGGTTAAAGAAAGCTGCAAGAATAATTATTTGGTTTGGCCTATTTGTCCTTTCTTGTCCAAGGCAATTTTTATTGCCTTTAATTTCTACAGCAGTTCCAAAAATACTGCCATATGTTAACATTTTTGTGCAACTGCTTATTTTCTGAAAATGTTGTGTGAAACAGGAGGAAAAGGACTTTTTAAAATAAGTGTTCAGTATAGCTCCAGCAGTGCATATATAAATTAATCCTTGAACAATAATTATAATAGCCCAAATTCTGTTTTTACTGATTGCTTAATTACCCAAAAGGATCAAGATACACATTTTAAATAGTAAGAAAGCAATTCAAATGGCAAGAAAAAGCATAATAGTGATTTCTGAGACTTGCATCATTTTGTAAGAGCGAAACTGTAACTGTGTAGAGATCATAATTTCAACTATTGTTCTTTGGAAATCCTGAATCCAGTTTCTGTCTGACTTAAAGAGAAGATGATCGGAATTTGAAACTAACTGGCTGTGTTCCTGTTCAGGACAAAAAAAAAAAAAAATCTTGAACATGCGCAACTTCAAATGTTCCTGTAGATTCTTATGTGGTGAAATCAGCGTTGCTACAACTATAAAATTACTATTATGCTCTGATGAGGCAAGTTCAGTGACAGGAAATATCAAAATTAATTTTGGAAACACGTCTGCATATTTTTGATTACGTTACTAAGGCATTTGTTCCATTTAGTATCAAGCAAGTGAATCATCTATTAAAAATGAAAATGTGTACAATAGAGTAATGCTTTTCCAGTAAAAAAAAAACCCAAATCCACTCCCCTCCAATAAAAAGAAGTTGAACAATACTGTTAAGTCATAAACAATACACCAGTGTAATTTGTGCTATATATTCAGCACTTAAAGGTATGTGCATAATTACATAAAGAATGCACCTCTTTCTTTGTAAGTTTTTTTTTTTTTTAAGTTATTTTAATTTTTTTTCCTCCAATATAGGTAAGAATAAGAGGTATGATTCTGAGGTCCTTGCTCAGGTAAACAGATAATTGGATTATTTTGGGGCTGTTCTGTTCACTAAAACTTGCAGGGTCAATTCTGAAGTTTATATTGCAGTAGAGTATGCTATTTGTGCTATGCTAATTGACCAAAGCTAGCTGGATGCTAGTTTTGATCAGGCATAATAATTTTAGTTTATTTAGGTGACATCGCTTCACTTTGTTGGTTTTCCTGCATTGCAACACAACTATCAGCAAATCAGAATCTTTATGGCTTAACATTCTGAGGCAGCTAGTTTAGAATGAAAACTCAACTCTCTGTACTGATGTGTGGAGCTCTGGGAATAGTGTCACTGCCCTTAGGAAATGCTCACTGACAGGTGGCAACCGTGGATTACAAAATTATCCTTTAGCTCTATAATCCCAAATCACAACCTTTAAAGTATATATATTAAGAAAGAAAAATGTGGGTTGTAGAGCTGAGTCTTGCAGAGAACTTTTTAAGGGATTCCAAAGGTATATGACAAAATCTGGTTGGCTACTGTGTCTGAAGTATTTGTTGATCAATAGTTCTAATGCCCTCAAGACACTGAGATCTGAGGCAGATTT
Organism: Eurypyga helias; assembly: GCF_000690775.1. Lineage (NCBI taxonomy): Eukaryota > Metazoa > Chordata > Aves > Eurypygiformes > Eurypygidae > Eurypyga > Eurypyga helias. Next base: position 1,452 of record NW_010240901.1, on the reverse strand, counting down.
CTCTGCCTTTTTTCCATGATTTAAAAGGTATGATGTAAAACTGTGTTTTTAAACAAATTTTTAGCAAACACTGTGTACAATCAGGAATCCATTTGACTGTTTTATTAATTTGGACAGAATATCCTTTAATTTAGCCTGTAATTGCAGAGCCTAAGGCCTTTGTCACATTCAAGTAATGATGCTTACCAGTGTTATCTGCACTGTGTCTATCCTGGCTACGTTTTTCTTCTGGCAGCTTTGTTATGTTTTTTTCTTGACTATTAGAGACGTTACTGTACTTCAGAATAGGAAACTGTTTAGGGAGGACTTGTCAAAAATCCTCTCATTATAGGAAGTTCTAGAGTCCTCTCAATTTCCTGCATAGAATGCCTGGAGTTTGTTGAGCAGCTAATATTTCAATTTCTATTTAAATAAACAGCAGTAGAACTGACTCGATAAGTGTGCCACTAAATAGATCATGTTACCACATAACTTAGGGCTAATGCTTAACAGTCTGTTTTGCTCCAATTTAGTGGCAATGCTCATGTAAAGGCCAGGCGGTTCCAGGAAAGAAACAAACAGTAGTATTATATTGTATTACAGCAGCAATTATATTTAGTTGTCTGCAAGTGAAAAGTTGAAAAATGTCTAGCATGTGACTGTACATTAAGCGATTTTTTAAACTATCTAGAGGAAACAAAGACTAGTTCTATTCTCAGTCTAAAATCCATGATTGCATGGACCCCATATAACAAAAACTAGGAAACCTAACCTTCTGATAGGTTAGTCTGTCACTTGCTTTTCCTGCTGTAGAATGAAAATGAGAAGTACCAAGTCAATAAAGGTGTGGTATGTACACAGACAGTATCTATTGGCAGCTTCAGATAGATATCTCTAGATTTTCCTGGCTTTTGTCAGACTCCACAGTACTTAAAACACTTCTGAGAAGTTGTCTTTGTCTCTTCTTGCATGTTTAAAATCTATAAATAAAATCAGGAAAGCGTCAGTAGAAGGTGATAAAGTTTCATACCTCAGCTATTCAGTTTTGCTTTGGTAAATACGTAATGAATCAGAATGTTAAATCTGCGTTATATTAGCAGGGAACATTCAGCCCTGATGTGGTAACATTTGGTAAACAGAATTAAATTCTGTGAGCCTGATCTGGTAGTTGCAAAGTGTTTGCATGGGTGTTGTGCACGAGCTAGACTTGTGTTCAGAAGGCATCCTTTGGAAGACAAGTAAGCCATACAAATTACAACTAAAATGATAATGGGGAGATATTTTGCTCCTCCAAATGAAACATAACAAGGGTCCTTTTTTTTTCCTTTTCCTCTTCTATCTTTTTTTTTTTTTTTTTGGGCAAAATGGACATTTAAATGCTACAGAAGTCTTAGCTGTCTTAGCTTCTCATTCCTATTGAACACCTCAGATGTGTTCACAGAGACAGGACTTCAACAAGGCCAAATGCAAGGT
>NW_010240900.1:19787-26181 GCF_000690775.1 Eurypyga helias | reverse complement strand
CTTGCACTTAGCCTTGTTAAACTCCTTGTTTGATTTTTAACCTGTCTTCCTAATTATTCCTGCTCTTTCCAAAAGTTGTTTGTACCTTTCTCCTGTTCATTTTTAGAATTTAGCAGGTTCACTGCTAAGGGCCAGATGCTGCAAGTCTTAGCTCTCACAGGTTCAAGTCATCGCCTTCCTCAGACAAATTCAGAAGCTCTATTGGATTTACCATTGCACTCTGCTTATTTCCCAGAAGTCTATATTGACTGCAGTTTTATTTTAATTTTCCCCTCTGTGATAACAGCAGGGCCTGTTATATGTTTTCCTTGTGCTGTATTTTCCTTGATGAGTTTTATCTATTTTCAGAGAAATAGTATTGTGACTACAGAGCCATATTAACTTGAACCATAAACACAAAATAATATCACCTGAAATTTTCATGTTTGAGATTCGGTAATACAAAACTCTTCTAGATCTTTATTTTCAGTAAAGAGAACGTCCATTAAAAAAATAATATTTGTGAGGATATTTTGTTGTTAGTGCTTTATCTTTATATGTTTGTTTTGTATTCATTTATTTGAGAGAATAGGAACATTTAATGATGTCCCTCATCCAAAAGCCTCATGTTTATACTTTCCAACAAAGGAATTTTCCTGCCTGTTCAAATGCTTCTGTGGGTTTTCAAACAAGAGCACCATTTAAGTTATGTTTGCCAAATGATCCCGGACAGTGATACCCTAACAGATGACAAATACAGTCACTTAGAAAGTGAGGCACACATAGCTGAAATGTTAAAAGATTTGCTTTTATTAAAAGAAGTCTTTCATGAGAGATACTCTTTGACAAGAGCATTATTTTTTTTTTTTACATGGAAAACTCTAATGTTCTAAAAACCTTTGGAACAAAACCATCTATGTTATCTTAATTTCATCAAAGAAAACCATATCAGCAGACTTTCAGAAACCTTTGAGGAGAGGATGTTCATTGAAGTAGGGTTAGGGAGGAGGAGAGAAATTATTAGAGTATGATTTTATCAAGCATACTACTGTTTTATAAGGAATCTAGTCTCTTCACAACCTTAATTTGCAGTTTGTACTAATTACTAGAATTACATGAATGTCTAGAAATATAGCAGGTGAGAGAGTGTTCCTGGAATAAGCAACTGGACTGACTGCCAACGTGGAAATTACTGAAATGTGAATGAATCATCCAGCAAAATGCCTTTTTTTCCTCTCTCTCTGTGATTCTTCTTCTCCTTTCCTCTGATAATAATCAAACACACAAGTTCCTGAAGATACTAGATTATTTATATCACAACAGTTTCTAGGAAGCAAAGGTTTGCTATGCATTATATTGATGAATACAAGAAAACAAGACACATGGTCGTGTTCATATTGACTCACTATGGTCAATGGGGGATGAAGGAGTAAGTATTGAGATAATATAGCAATGAGGTGTTAAGAGCTGAAAAGCAGAATTGCAGCTAAATGGGCCAGGGGTCTAGGCCTGATTGGGGCCTTGGGCCAGTGAGGTTGGGCATTTAAAGAATGATTAAGTGAAGTGTCTCTTTTATGAGAAATCTTGTTTCTGCATAATTTGGGAGAGTATGGATTAAGAGACATTTTTGTGAGCAGGAGATGCTACCCAGTATCTTGTGAACTCTCTCAGAGATAGGATCAAAGGAGGATGTGTTCTTCTCTACAGGGAAATTAAAAATAAATTTGTACATCTCAGACCCCAAAACTGTAGACTTGAAAGAAAAAAAACAAGTGCAAATATTCTGCTGACACAGACCTGGACTTTAATATTAAACACCAAGAGTCTTTGAGGATATCTAAATTCATTCATTTCTAATACACTCATTTCTAAAATAAATGTATAATTGTCATCTGGGCAGATAGTAGAGGAGAGGAAGAAAGACTTTAATACATGAGAAAGGAGAATATAGTTTGGGATTAAGGAAAAGGAGAAGATTGAACTATTTAAGGATAGAGTGCAAAACGATTGGTAGATTAAATGGAAATGGACTAGTTAAATTAAGCAGTAAAATTATGATACTTTATTAATACAATAAATTACTTTTTAAAACATAATCTTTCATTATTCTTTATTTGTATAGTAGGTATGGTATGTGTGGTCTTCTGAGACTGCCAAAAAGATATCACTCTGCCTGGGAATATAAAACTTCTACCATGACCATGCAACCAAATCTGTTCCCAAAAAATCCCGAAATTAAAATATTAAAGATCTTTTCTTATAAAAGGTAGTCTGATGGTAGCCTGAGTCAGGGCTTGAGATCTTACTAGGCAACAGATACATATAAAGAAAAAAGAATTAAGACCATTTAGCAAACCATGAAATTGAATAGGCATTTTCTTAGAGCTTCTCTTTGTTTTTGCCATATTAAAAACGTCTATTCTTTGTGTTTGAATATTCACATTCTTATAAGAAAAGCTGTCTTTTAAGCACAGTTTTTGAATAAAAGGGGATTTACTTCATTCTTTTCCTGATATATTCACCTACTGTGGTTTTGGAAGAAAACTAAATAAAAATCACATATAAAATGTGGTTTTATTATGATCCATCAATAAAAACAATGTCTAGAATATTTTACCACCCTGGAAATGATATCTTATTGTTGTGCTTTGTTTGCTGAATTATATAGGAATTATCAGAAATAGTTATTACTTCTGCTTTGCCCCTTATATTAATGCTATATTTCAGTGTACTTCTTTGACAGACTCATTAAGACACAAGAGCAGGCTGGAGAGTAGTGCATATTCTCCTACACTTTAATATTGTGAATACATAGAAAATACTTCACTGCCAGTTAGAACTGTCAAAAAGGAAGCATTTCAGTTTTAAAAATTTGACTTTCTCTGACTGTGCCTTGGGTAACAAGGCTAAGGATAATATCTTTTCATAAATGTAAGCAATGATGAAATTATTCTTTCATTTCTTCACAGTTCCTTGTAAGGTTTCAGAGCTGAAGTGTAGCATCTTATACTTTTTTTGTATTTTGTATTTTGCTATTACAAACTTACCCATACTGTTCCTCTGAAGACTTTGAAGAGCTTGGTTTTGCAAAGAAATTGTCCATGTGGATTAAAAGCTCCACCTTTGGTCACTGTGTTGTTTTAATTTGAGCAGAATTGTACTTAATAAGAGAGTTGCATTTCCTGAGAGATTTTTCTAACTTTTTTCCTTAAATAAGACAACAATTTTCTGTCATTCTGCATTGCAAAGAATTCACTGTCCTCAACCATCCTTATGTTTGTTCAAGCAGCACCCCACAACATCGTTTCTGTGATAATGTAGCACTTTTCAGCTCAGTGTATCTGTTCACAATATTTAGGTTCTACTCCAGTATCGCTACTCCTATCACAAGGAAAATCTTATGGTTTCTTTTACTTATGACAAAATAAAACAGGAAGTTTCCATTTAAACCTGAAAACAAAAACCCAGTTAGTCCTGTATTCCTCAAAGTAGAGACATATGTAGTTCTAACTGATGTAACATGTAAATTACGTAATAAAAAAGATGTAAACATTACCAAAACTGATAGGAATCATATTAGCCAGCTGAGCATTTCCCCAATTACAACCCAAGACTGAAGGTCAAGGTGAGTTTAATATTTGCTGAATGTGTATAGAGTGTAATAGTTCAGTTTAAAGAAAAATTGTGGAGACATCCTTTTTGATGTGCAATCTTCAAGAATAGTTATATTTATCACTTCTTTCTTGCGCTCCTGGCTCACACGAGAGTGGTGTTCACATGACAGAAATAGTCTTAGGAGAACATCAATGAAATTTTGTGTAGAACATTTTGCTTTAGTGTTATAATGTGATATATATGAATATACATTGGCAACATTATTTCAGTTGAAGGTTGTTGAGACTTCTGCTACAGAGGCATTAGAAGGTCAATTGTGAGATTTAGATTGGTGTAATGCTTTGAATTCAAGGCTACAGAGACCACTTGTGGTTTCCATTATGATACTTTGATGAGGTGATTAGACTAGGAAAATTATTCCATTTCAAACCTGAACCATTAGAAGAATCATTATACATTATGGGACATTACACTATATTCTGGCAGTGTGATTATTTCAGTATTGTATTCACAGTAAAGTAAAATGAATGGCAAATTAGAAACTCAAAGCATGACTTTTGAACAGCATTGTAGGCAAAGACAGAAATCCAAATGACAGTGCATTACTTAGTACATCAGGAATCAGGAGAAATGTTAGACGGTTAAAAGAATGAGAGGATGACAACATCCCTTGCAAGAGCTGACTAAAGAAATGGGTGGTCATGGAATGAGGTGGAAAAAACCTCATCATTAGTAAGGATCAGAATTTAGAAGCAGGAAATCACAGACTTGGCAACTGTCTTCAAAATCATCTGATCCCAACTTCAACCTGGACCTGTTCCTCCAGCTAAACCCATGCTAGCGGAAACAGTAAATTTACCTGTCTGAAAAAAAAAAGCAGAAAATTAATAAATGGTGATTTTTCTGCATAGAAAAGAATGACTAGTTTTACTTTTGAAATATATTTTGACAGAAAGTTTAGATTATTTAAAATACATTCTATGTGCATGGCAAAATGAGTTTGAAATGGGCTTAGGGTTGGGGGTGAAACTAATGTCTCTCGTATTTTCAGATTTAAGCAAAATACTGTCTTATTTGTGATTTTTTTCCGGCCTGGAACCTTTTCAATTTTCATTGGTATGTCTCTTCAAGAAAATGTGAAATTGCACATGAAATTGTACACAATTTACGGTCTACCCATGTATTTGTTCCAACCATTCTAAATAATCTGGGACTGTTATAAGACTCATTTTGGAAACAAGCATTATATTTAATATATCTTATCCTGCTTTGTAGATGTGCATGATTTGGAAAGGAAGTGATTTTTTAGGTGACAAATTTACAGCTGGCAAATACATACTTGTTACAAAAATCCAGGAAATCTCTCTAAAAGTTCAGTGAAAGCTAACAAAGCTATGTGAATGAACAGTGCACATGTCAAAGCTGACAATATGTGTCGGCAGTGTTCATTTGAATTTCTCATACACATCACCTCATTCAAAATTAATTGTATCCACACAGAGAAAAGACTTGATGGAGAGCTCAATGAAACAAGCTGTTTAACATGCACCATCCACTAAGAAAGCAAAGAAATTGCTAGAATACCTAAAGGATGAAATGGAATGGAAAATAATGAAAGTTTCACTGCCTTGGTAAAAAATGATACATGAAGCACAAAGATGTGGAATCTGCTTCCAAAAAGCAGATGGATCAGATAAAGGACAGAAAGGATGAGTATTAGTAACAACTATTAAAACATGCCAAAACATGCACTGGAGAAGAGATGCACAAAAGAATCTGTAATAGAAATAATTGAGGCAATGTATTGTGCTGACAATGTAAATAAGAATACTTTGCTCACCCGTACCATATGTAAAAACAAAAAAAAAAAGTGCCAGTGAAAGAATAATTGAAAGCAAAGCCATACCCCCCCAAGGCAAATCCTTGATATTCACTGGCTATGTCCAAAAGATGGGACACAACAACTTTTCTCAGCTCCAAGGAAAAGTGTGTAGCTCACACAGGTCCCACCTAAAGAGCGCAAGAATACTGTAGACGTCCCCTTTGTCTGCCTGTGTTCCAGAAGAAGAAAACTCCATTATGTAGGTCAAAATCCATCCATCTTGCCCAGGGACTGCAGTGGCAGATCAGTTGGTGGTGAGCACCTCCCTTACTATCTGCCAGTAAGAAGTACTAGTCATGGATACTGTGACAATGTATTGAGGTATTTATATACATGTTTATACGTTTATATTACATGTGGGTAATGACAGCATTCAGATTACCATTACTATCAGGGAGAAGGTAAACTCCACTAGCATGAATATATTATTTTATTATGTATTACTGTAGTATTATTTTCTTGGCTTATTCTTTAGAGTATCTCTTCTGGAGCATTATAAGAAATGGAGATATTAGAAAAAGGATCATCTGTTTAATGCATTATGAAAAATCTAAATTCATATTAATAAAATGGTAAGAATCACTGTTTTAAATAACTAGGTAATATGAATTTCAGGAGCTATTTTCCCCAACAATCTGTTGTTTAATTTTGTTTTTTACATTTTGCTCACATTCATTTCATACCTGTCTAGTGACTAATGCGGCAACGTTTGCTTAACAATCAGTGTTGCAGATGGTGCCATGCCGGGAGGTGGATCCATGTATGGAAATTTCATTATAACTTAAGAAATGAAACCGTTGATTTAGATTATGCTATTATGAAAAAAATTAAATTTCATGAAACGTTAAAATGCTGGCACAGTAACAAAGCTGTAAAAGCAAGGGAATGTTGTGATAAGGCTTTCAGAAACTGTTTTAC
>NW_010240900.1:0-19763 GCF_000690775.1 Eurypyga helias | reverse complement strand
CCTCGTGCACTCTTAGAGGAGGAATTCATTTAGCACTATGGATGCTGCATTTCAAAAAAAACTAAATAACAAGTTGGTTAAACAAATATCTTCCATTTGTTGTTGTCACTGCCTTGTGACCCTTGAAAGAAATGTAAGTTGAAATATTCAGACTGTTGTTGGCACTGCAATCTCTGCCTAACTGTGATGAGGAATTTTTCACCATGGTTAGTGCAGATAATTCTATTTTTCTCCTGGTGTATTTACCTCTGACAACTTTATGACCTACTAATTTGTTACCTTTGAAGCACTTTGAGGATAGTCGTATTTTCTTAGGAAACAGTAAGATAGCATTGTCATACCTAACTTTGCCATTAGTCTGACACAGAGTTTTGCAATACCTGTGGCTCCTATGCATGACAAAGCATGATGAGACGTCTCCAAGCCTGCAGGCTGACTTGCTGTTGTACCTCCAGCTTCCCAGACATCTCTCCATGGGTCGCTGTAAGAGCTCTGTCTTTCAGCACAATAGCCAGATTTCCTCCAGCTAACACCAACAAAACGTGTTTTTCCATGTTCCCAGTGCTGTTTATGTGTTTTATATAAAAAGACTACGCAAAGAGTAATCGGATCTCTTGATCTGCACATCCACAGGCTGAGGAAAGCTCTGTTCCCCCACAATATTTCTTGCTTGCTCCCGCAAATAGTTGCAACAGTAGTGACAAGATGTTCTGGACTTGTCTGGAAGAGTTTAAGATAACAGGCCTAGTACTCTTAATTGACAAATATGCTTCAACAGACATATAAAAGTTCTTTTTCTAAAAAAGAAGCTGTTTTATCGCCTATATTTTTGAATATTACATAATGCCTCACATTTCTTGAAGTAGGTTTCATTAGTCAAACATGTAAAGATCATCATATTTCCATTGGGAAGTTTCAAATCTGTCTTGTAAGTCGTCTAATACTTAAAATATGATTCTTGTTCATAGTTCTAGTACTTAGATCTAGTAATTAAGTTACATCCCAAAATCTACCATAGCAATAATTTAGGGTATTTCTGGCTTTAGGGGCCTGTGTTCTAATTGTAGAAACAAATTTATTCACAGTAAATTAAGACAAACAGGAAGGCCTTCAGCTGAAATACTGTGGAGAATGTTTGCTAAAGATGGAATGGATTAAAAAGCTTCAGTGAGACTTTGCACTAGCAAGTTAAATGAAACATGCTTCAGAATTTAAACATAAATAGATAATTCAGTTTTTAAAATACCTAGGGAGTATTAACTGAGAGCCATACATGCTAAATCTTGAAGAAATTCTACTGCTTTAAATGCTTTAAGCTTTGCTAGCATAACTGGCAGAGTGTATTACTACTTAATGAAGAACACAAAAGTCTGCTAAAATGTTTAAGCATATATTTTCATAACCCACGAGAGAGCATCTTCTTGTGCTTCATTTTGTACATGTACATGCCTAGATTTAACTTTGATCATTTGGATGATCATTATATATTGATTCACTCTTACACAGCTGTAGTTAAAACATAGGTACAGCTTATAATAGAAAACTCTCCACTTAGATACTGCTGTGTTTATATAATGCTTTTCCCAATTTCCATTGCAAGCACCCAACTTCCATTGCAAAATCTGGAAACTAGGTAGTCACATAACAAGAAAAGTATTACTACCTGGTGTCTCATCCATAGATGAACAGTAGATGTGGAGATTTAAACATTCTGGTAATAAACTGATAACTATTGTTAGCATTGCTTTAGTTCTGCAAATTTCACTTTTCATTGGACAAAAAGTATTTCTGAATGTCATGAGATCAGTCTCCTAATCTGGGTTTTATTTTCCCTTTATTAAGTGCACGTGATGTTTTTAAAGTCATCCTATATTTTTTTTCCATGGTTATGCATCTACTTGATGAATAGGCTGCAAATCTGACATACACACTTTCAATGTTTAATCACAAGCAGGACGCAGGAATCTTCTTTCAGCCAAAGATCGGTCCACAGAGCCAAGTGGTTTTATTACCTTTTGGGTAAACATCAAGGCAGCTTTGTGATGCAGCCCAGCAGTGAGGCACAGGCCCGTGAGGAGGATGCACTACTCTGTGTACTGGGCAGTGTAGGGGGGCTCACACCATCTCCTCCCTGGGGAAATGCAACACAGCACTGTGTAGTTCGACTTCAGCTGATGAAGAAAGAGAGGACCTGTCTCCCTTTGGACTCAACATTCTTTTCTTCCTTTTTCAGCACCAATTTCTGTTCCTCAGACTGGTGAAACTGGACCAATAAACTAAAGAGGAAGATATAAAAGTGCATGGCTAAATCCTTGTACTGAATTCTAAGAGTAGATTATTTAACGCTTCGTTATGGACAGGTAAGGCCATTGATGTGTCCCTGAGCATAGCTAGCTGCCTGTGTGAGACATATTCTCTCTACATTTCTTGACCTACTGATTCACATGCTAGTTTTAATCAAATTCTTCACAACATCCATTTTCCTGATTCTGGAAAGAAAATCCCAGTTCTTAATATCCCTCTTGAAGGTACAGTTTCACTGCGAAATCTGAAATGTTTCTGCTCTAGCAAAGGTTGCAGCAATAAAGCCCAAAGGAAGCTACCTCAGAAGGCAAAGCTCAGTTGTAGACAGTGGAGTTTTGGCTATTTACAACACAACTTGTCCCTAAGCTCCTTTATAATCTGAAAGTGTACTAAGGACACTTTCCTAAACTACACTAAGTGTACTATTTTCAGGTAGTATCTAAGTTCCCATTTCTAATCCTTATGGCATGGCTGAGCTTTCATGATTTCTAGAAGTAAGTCAGCATAGTTGTTTTGACTTCAGTGTAGTGTTTGGAAGAACCAACCAACATTTTGTTTATTTTGAAATATTTCCTTCAATAAAATGAATGCAATTAAAAAGAGATTTATTAAACGACTGTCTAGTTTTCTCTGTTACTGTGTTCACTGTTAGGATTTTAATTCAGTTACTTTACTTTTCAGAGATTTATTTTAAGCTTTCCTGATTTGTTGAAATAACAAATTGCACATTGTATAAGCTGTTTATAGATTTTAGCTGCTAGAAGGTTGTTAAGGATATGAATTTATTTTGCCTTCAGGCATGTCTGTCAAGGACTGATCTGCAAATGAAAAAATAATTACATACTGTTTCAGATTATGTTTTGATGGTAATTTTGATACCCAATATAACAGAAACAGACTTTTTTCTTTAGGGGAGGACAAAATGGAGAAAAAACACTTTGTTCCAGTGAAAGGAGCAGAGTCATTTATACTTAAAAAAAACTGTAATCAGGATTGGAAGTGTTCTCTGTGAAGAGCAAGGAATATCATATCTGGGAGGCAGAATGGGTTTCATTTGTCATCTTCCCCTTTCAAGGCCTAAGGGAAATATCTACAGCACTTCAGAAGAGGATTACTTCACCTAATCACCTGTCCCCATGGATAGTTGAGCAGATGTGTATTGTAACTACTGAGGGGTGAGAAACAAGCAGGCAGAAGGTAAACCTATAAGGAATGAGAGTTTCTTACAGATGTTTCCCTTGGAAAGAAGTGAACGGGATGGGGGGACTATAAGATGGGTGAAAAGCTGGCTGAACTGCTGAGCACCATCAGTGGTCCCCATTGCAACCTGCAGCTGCTTACAAGCAGCATCCTCAGAGGTCACCACTGGGGCTGTATTCATCATCTTCATCAACAATGTGAAAAGGAGGCGGTGCGCACCCTTGGCAAGTTTGTGGGCCCCATCAAGTTGCGCGTACACTGGGGTGCATGGCTACAATTGAAGGGGCCCCAAACAAGCTGAAGAGATGGTCTGACGGAAACCTCATGCAGCCCAACAAGGGCAAAAGCAGAGACCTGTATCTGCAGGGGAGTAACCCGTGCAGCCCCTGTCTGGGTTAGGGCTGGCCAGCTGGGAAGTAGCTGGGCAGGAGAGGACATGGCAGATAGGTGACAAGCAGGAGTCAGTACCTCCCGGTAGCAATGAAACTGAGCCCTGTCAGGATGGTGCTAGCATATGTAGAGCCAGATCAAATTAGATATGAGGAAAAATGTCCCCACAATGAGAGTGGTTAATCCCAGGAGCAGGTTTCCCAAAGAAGCTGTGGAACATGTGTCCTTGGAGATATTCAGAGGCCATGGGCAGGAGCTAGACCTGCTTTGAGCAAGACCTTGGATCCAAAGACTCTTTCTACCTAAATTATTCTGTGTTTCTATTCTGTGTTTCTGCTTTTATACTAAAGCACAGACTATGCCTCACTGCTCCTAAAGATTTATCTGGGCAGGGGGTTTTGCTTACTGCTCTGTCTCAGATCAGGGAAGTTTTTAATAATGGAGCAAATACTGAAAGAAGGGGCAGGAGGATGGTGGAATAGGGGAATCAGCTCCCTTTTGGAGACATCCATAGGCAGCAATAGTCTCTATGGATTGTAAAAACTGAAGCCTGGAAAACTGTTATATCAACCAAACTGTTGGTGTAAATTGACCTAGATTATATGAGTTTGGCTTAATTTTGTCTGTCTACATGAACCGAGCTGTATGATGAGCTATTTTTAACTGGTGATAATGAACTCCAACAGCTTACAGGACAGATGAGAAAGATGGGTCCAGCTGTGCAGAGATAAGACTGGAAATCAGAAGTCTCCTCACATATCTGCTGCATGCTAAATATTTTTCAGAAATGCTTTGAAACAGCTCAGGTGACATATACTGCAGCAATATAAAATATTACTAATATTATTGTGGTTTGTATAAATGCTCTTAGCAATTAAAGGAGATGAGTAACACAACCTTGCTATCCCATAAAATGTATATTAAACAGAATTATCTATGAACAGAATGTTTTAAGAGAGTATCATTAGGGTTCAGCTATATACATTTGGTATAGCTAACCACAGTGAAATAATCTTCCACCTGGCAGAAAAATGTACAGGATATTACAAATGAGTGTATTAAATAATATAAATGGAGAACAGACAAATAAAAATATAGCAAGAAAGATTTTAAAATGAAACGTGGCTGTACTAGTAGGAAGTGGTTAGCTACTGTCATCAGTTTCCAGAAACTATCGAGTCTTTTCAGTACCAGTCAGCCTATATATAGATATGCTTTTCATTTTATTGAACAGCAGAATGCTCATCTAGCCTCTTACTTTCTGAAGACTGCTGCACTTTCAACCATAATGTCCAGTAACCATGAGCTATCACTTAGTGCCTTTTGCTACAGTGTATAGATCTGTTTAGTTCTTTATTTTCAACTTTATGAGATGCTGAGGTAGAGGAGCCAAATACAAAATATGAAAATCTGGTCCGTGATGATTACATGTGGATTTTAGGATGTCAGTGTTTTCTCTGAGATGAAGTTTTAAGCTATTGTAAAGATCCGCATTTCTATATTCAAGCAATTTCAGACTATTTTTCTGTACTGCCTACCTAGCCTGTACAACTTTCACTATGCATCAATATTTTCTGCAGAAATTCTAAATAAAGAGAAACTTTCATTTCATGCAAGCCCAAAACTAGTCAAGTGTTATATATTTTACATCCCTGCCTGAATCTCTTTGACAAGGATTAGAGATGCACAGAAATAAAGGGAAAATGTAAAGTTAACAAAAGTTAGGGTATCATTACAGTAATTCCTTAAATTTTAAGAAAAGGGAATAGTTTGTTTTCCACACACCCAGTTTGAGAGATACTTCAATATCTGTTAGATATCTGCTAGATGCTATCTGGTACATGCCTGGATACAAAAAGGAACAGGAGGAGAGAAGGCTCCTGTCCTTTCTTGGGTCTCTTTCACAGAATTTATGTGCTTATGAAATGAGCTCACTTTCTGAGGTTACTGCCTGTCTCTTGCTCCCATCCCCATCCAGGTCAGCAGCAAACAAGCCCTCAGCCAGGAGAGTGAATGGGGTTTGCTACCAGCCATGCTCTGCAGTGTCTGGGAAAACCAGGCCATGAGAAAGGAGATTTTGCATCTTTTTACCATGCCGGGTTCATCCTCAGTGTGAATAAATGAATATTGGATACAGTCTAGTCTATGATTGCTATGGCTTGCACCTGAATGATGTTCTTGATACTAATTTGGAGCCTCTATCATTTCTATGAACAATTTTAGAAAACACTGTTTTGATTTGTGCTGCTGAATTTGCTCAGTTAATCTTTAGCTACAGAATTGCCATTGCTGGTTATGGATAAAAACAATATACATTCTACTGCCTGCAGGAAGATATTTTTCTCTTCAATTTGATACCTGACATTGTTCCTCGTGACATTTAATTTATTTGCTGTGATTTCTTCAACAACCCATTTCTATGCCATGTGGGTTTTTTTGTCGTCGTTTTGATTTGCTGCTCACTCAGTTCTTCAAATCATGTTTACTAAGATATGACAGAGTACAGTTTTAAAGCAGGGGAAGCAGTGGTGATCACACAAATCCTTTTAAATCCAATCTGCTAGGTAGCAGAGTAATACTTGTGATTGGTGGGAAATCTACACATGTTTTTGATCTCTTCATAGATAAAAATATCTCTACAAGATTTGCAGTGGCTTTGCATTTTCATTTCATGATTTTTAAATGATCATATATTTTGGAAAATTAAAAAGGAAATTGTTTAGGAGGTATGTGCAGATATTACCTCCACATATACTTGTTGGTGCTTTGAAAATCTTCTGTAGAATACTTAGTTCTGATATTAGCAAGGTAGTTGTGTATGACTGCTGACCAGGTAGTTTACCTTATGTAGTCAGTGTCTAGCATTCTTTTCTAAATTAGAAAGATATTATATATTTCCTTCAATTTGTACATAACATATTAGAAGATTATCCACACAGGACATAGGACAGAAGGGATCTCAAAATGCATTATATGTTTTATGTCCATTTGTGGACAATTCCTTGTAGACTATGAGGTCTCAAAAGAGCAGGACGGCAAGCAGAGAAGTGGACACTTGGAAGCGTGCCGCTTACTGCTGGCTGCATTCTTAACCATTCAGTCTTTCCAATGTCTTTTTATTTTCTTTCAGAAGGGAAAATATTATTTAGTTCCCTTGGCATAGATGGAAAAAAGAATGAAAGAGATAATGAAAAGATGATGCCTACAGCATAGATTAAGGCTATATATTTTCTTCTACTTGGATATTCCCTGGAATCACATCTGGGAAATGCAAATATACACAACAGAAGAAATTAGGCAGGCTGATGAGTTATGGGTGCTCAGGTGAGTGGCACAGGAGAAGAGCTTAACTGGAAGACAGAAACATGAGGTTATGTCCGACATACTCTGGAGCATGGTGTGTCAGCACAGGGTGACTGGGAGAGGAAAGCTTTCAGGGGAAGGGGGCAGAGGGAGCCAAACCTGGTCATCTTCTTTATATGGCCTCTCAGATGGGACCTTAGAGTGAATGATCCCCAAAAACCACACAGGTTTGTGCTTCAAAGTAAGCTAGAAGAAAAAAAAAAAAGCAGTACTGCTTACTCACAGCTACGCAGTGCGGACAGCTAAAGACCCAGGAGCAAACTGTAGAGTTGTTATATATTAGTACATATGCTAGGGGTATCCATAGACATCCAATTTGACTTTGCTTTGGCTCTACAGTCTAACACAAAATTTCCTGCAGCGCTCAACAGCCCTGCTTGTGTAACTGATGGGTAATTCTGCTGTCATGAACACTGCACATAAACTCTGACATCAAAGCTAACATAACTGCTAAAATGGCCACTAAGGATTAAAACTGCAGCCTGTGAAGGATCTCTTCATGGAGCAGGGAAGTACCAATAACAGTTTTTCTCTCTCTGAAGCCTTGCTGTGACCTCACCAGCAACAATTTTGCGCAGTTCAAGGCACTGTTAAACCGGAAAGATACTGACCGCTCAGGAATGTAGAAAAGAGCAACTGTTATGAAGCTGGACAGATGGATTGAAAGAAGTGTTGTAGAAAGAAAGGAATTTTAAGATGCTACCTACATTTGAATGGAAAAGAGAAAGAGTGGATCACCACTGAGAGCAGTGTCTTGTACTGCTTTCAAATTGGTAGTTTCATGCTGAATGTTAAGAAATCAGTCCTTGGCATTATTTCTCAGGGAGCTTGTAGCAGCTCTTCCACTTGGCTCCAGACCATCCTTAAAATGGCACCAATAAACGGTGAAGTAATGTTTTGCATTTGTATTATAGGAAGGACCAAAAATGCTTCCACAACAGAAGACATATTGGTCTAGGACCTTTCCCACCCTAGTTTCCATACAGCAAACAAACAGAAAAATACTAATGCTAAGTGCTCACTGGAGATTTTTAGCCAAATTATGCTCTCACAAGTACTAGGTCAGTGAAGTCCATGCATGTAGTGAAAAGCTGATTTGACCTATAGTGTGAGATACAAGTAAATCAGTAGTAGTTGAACATTTATACCCCTTAATGAGGTCATATTTGATATGCTGTGAGCATTTCTGGTCACCTTATTATAGTAAGGTTATTGTAGAAAGGAAGCAACAGCAGGGGGCAATCAGGATTGTATAATGTAGAGACTTGAGCATTTCAATTTTTTTCCGAACTTTTGTGAAAGTAGAACTGTGTTAAAGGGAATAAGGACAATTGGAGAAGCACTAAGGTACACAAAGCCTGCCACCTATTTAAATTCCAGTCAGAGGTAAGAGTACAGGTTTGTCACTAATACTAATACAATGAGAAGAAAAGTTTAAAACAATGAATTAGCTATGTTTTCCTTAAAGCGTCATTAACAAATACAGCTTCAGGTAGTTTGGATTACATTACTAATGCTTGGAAATAGGATATTAAAAGCTACTCACATCAGTGCTTTCCAAAAGACTTTTCTCTGCCCATAGTGCAATAGTATTTTGTTATGGGTTCAGTGTGCCACTTTCAATTTAAACTGAGGGAATTCTGAAGACTATCAGGGCTGAAACCCAGTATAATTCCAGTCTTTTGGAACTCATTCTTTATTCCCAGAAAAAAATCTAAATTTTTCTGATTTTGCTGCCATCACCTTCCACTCTCACCCACCCGCTTGGGTGCAGATATTCAGAAATGCAGCTGATTTCTCACAGGAAACCTTGCCTGCCTTTGGCTGAGGGCAGAATAAATAGGCTGGAGCAGTAGCCTGAAACCTGCAGCCATGCACTGCCTGTCTGCATCTGTACTAAGTCCTTGTGGAGATTTGAAACATTTTGCTAATTACAGGGCAGTTATATAAAAAGAGTATAATTATTTATTATTTTAATTCTAAATAGATTTGGTTTAATATTAAATCACTATCTCAGTTTGCTTTCAATGATTAGCTTCACTGAGGACTACTTTGTTGTTTCTATGGATTGTTTCTCCTGTTCTGGCAGGTATTCTGATTCCCTTCAAACTGTTATTGATTTTGGCACAGAGAGGTTTCACCTCCACCGTTTTAAATGCATTGTGTTCTTTAAAATTGCGACATCAACAGTTGCCAGTTATTTGTTACTCGTCCTGCAGGTCAGTGTATGGAGACGACGGAAAACCTGTGGAGAGGGTGTACAACGCCACCATTTGTGCCCTTGCAAATGCTGTGTTACAACATTATTCCCTTCATAAATGCAAAAGATTTAACAAAGGCTCAGATTAAGTGCTCACATTGTTACTGATTTTGGAAAATATGAAAGATTTCAGAGTCTCATTTTGAAAATTAAAGCTGAGCATGCTTAACCTTTAGTTTACCATGCCAGTAATGGGATTTGTGCTACAGAAACTATCCATGCAGTAAGTACCCGTAAGTACAAACCCCATGTTTCAAAGGGATCAAATGATCTTGTGACTGACACAAAACACACTTTATAACAGAAAAGTAATAGCAGTAAAATTAGCAGAAAACAGTTAAACACATATACAGTGGCACTGTCAGGCATCCATAGCAAACTATTCACTTAGAAACTAAAAGGGTATAAAATATTTACCATTTAAAGAGAGGAAAAGAAAGGCAAGCATGGCAGAGAGAGGAATATGAAGATCAACACTATGATTCATATAAATATACATTCTGACACTGAGGTCACGAGACTCAGACATGGTCCAGAATTGCTGACTGCAAACTGGATTATTGTTTGTTTTAATGTAATTTGAACATTTAGGCCAATTAAAAAAGAAAAAAGGTCTAAAACATAAGAGCTATTATTCATTGTCCAAGCTGAAAATTATGTAAGAACTATGATGTATATAAGTTTTTTTCACATTGTCATGTTTATGTCTATACTTCCAGGGCTTTCAAAAATAAAAGTGAAGTAACGTCAATTTTATATGAAACACGGGGACTAAATTGAATTATGTTCCCTGAGAGGAGACACTTTTGAGAAATATGTTTTATGATGACTATCTAAGATCATACATATATGTCACAAGATGATATCCCTATCACTAGAGCTAATATTATTTCAAAATAATTAAAAGTTTATTTCTTACTGTAAAAAATTCAAGAGATATCTCTTATAAAATTAGTTGTGGTTTTAATTGCTCTGTTTACTCACTTGAATGTAATAACGCATAAAATCAGACATCTCTCAGTTTACAAATATGTATACATTCCTCACTTAGATTCATCAGGAATAATATTTTTCTTAAATGCAAGAGGTTTGTCAGTATCTCATTTTACAGATACTTCACATGAAATTGTATATTTTGTATATGGCATCAATTACATAGTTCTTAGTTTTATCATGTATAGATAAAAAGGCAGTACATATAGCTAATTGCTCTCCTGAGGCCAATTAAATACTTGAAAGTAGAGTAGCATGTGCTGAGACCAGGCAGCTGTCCCCAGTGAGCTGTCTCAAATTTGGGGGGAATGCAATAAAAAGGAAAAATGTCAAGGGAAAAAAAGATACAAGTAAAAAAAAAGTTGATGTTCCAGCAAAGAAAATTATGAAACAATCATAGTTTTCAGTTATGCAAATTCCTGTCTAGAAGATGCTTTTGTGCTCTGATTTTTGTGTTAATAAACATGGTGTTTTTTAGCTAAAATAGATTTTCTCATTTGAAGAAGGTACTTGGATTAAATAGTTGAAAGCAGGGAAGATACTGGAGAATATTCAATTACCCTTTGATTCATAGATTAGTTATTCTTATTAGTCTGGAAAGGCTTCAGATTATTTATTCTACTTTGCTGTGCTATATATTGTCTACATTGATTGCTAATACTTGATGAGTGTCTTCTTCAATTAAAAATCCTGGTTGATGTAAAGAACAATGAAATATACATAATTTGTCTTTGTCTTTTTTTTTTTTTTACCTAACGCAAAGCTGTTCATACTTCGTAATTTAGGAGTAGTAAAATGGTCTATAAATGTGCCAGTGAGAAACAACCACCTAACTTCTGATTTCATATTCTGTCTAAAACCAGAATCAACCTTTCATTAGTTTCAGCAGACACAACTGTCCTGACATAACACTGAAGCATGTTGACAGCTCACCTGATACCATAATTGGATAACCTGATGTTGATAAGTCTACTTCTTCAACAAGATACTTAGTCTGGAGAGTGAAGACCAGGTTGGCCTCTAATCCAGAAGGGTGCTGGGATCTGTCCCTGCAGTCAGTCACACTATGTTTATGCATTCACAGCCTCCCCAAGCTAATTCATCTTCAGCAGACACTCAAAATCTGATGGCTAGAGAAAATTTCAGCCTAGACATAGACACTGTGTTTGACAGTGAGCTAATTTGTCAGCGCTTGTGGAAGGGAAGCCGAAAGCCATGATGCAGAAGAGCGGGAAGCTTGCCACTGCCTGTCCTTGTGGGCAGGGTTACAGAGCTGCTTGGCCACACAGCAGCATCCCCTGCCCCATGGAAGAGGGCTGGTGTCAAGGACAGGCCGTGACCAATGCTACAGGAGCCCACAACTTAACGTTCTCATCCTCTTCCCCAGCCTCACCTCAGTTAGAGGTTTCCTGTAGAGAACTACTGTATTTGGTGAGAGTAATTTCTTTGGCTCCCATCCTTAACACAACTTCTTAATGACCATCTTTCATCAGGGCTATAAACTGAAGTTTTTCTTGTTGATATTGTTTCCCACATATAGGGTCCATGCGTGGGGTACTGTTGCTATTTGTCTTTAGTTGGAAGTATCCCATGCAAGCAAGAATGTTTTAAATGTGAAATAAAGATCCTGAAACATGTAATTACTATTCTTGGGGGCAAATGTTCTTGTGTTCATAAGGGTATGAGGAGCAATCACAATCCTGATGGAAACCATAATGAAAACCAAACTATAATAGATAAAAGAAGTGGACAGAAAAGAAAAGATTTAAATTCTATGTCCCCAGTAGCAAATATCCACCAGCATGCTGAGAATAAACATAAATACCTCAAGCTCCATATCCCATATATCTTCTAACTGGTGAATGTTAACCTGGCCGTAACTTGGGCTTATTTGCTACAGTGTCACTGACAGACATATGCAGACCCTCCAGAGCCAGCTGTTGGAGTGCAGGCAATGTGAGGTGCTCACCACACACAGCTCTCGGGGTTAGCCTCCTTAAGAGCAGACTGGACTGGTCCATGATACCATATACTTGGCCTTGAGTTCCATAATGCTTAAAATCACACCAGTTTCTTTTTTGGAGACAGTTCCATAGGACATGGTAGTGGAGAACCTGTGAACTAATGAATATTAGCAACACACAGGACTAGGAAGTGGGAAGGAACTGCAGAACTAAAAGCAGCTTGACTTTGTAGTGTCCAGACTAAAACTAGGACCGGCAAGAGCCATTCTAGGACTTCTCATCAGTCTATGGCAAACTCAGTTTGGCCACCCTAGTTACGAGGGCAACATTTATCATTCTGGGTGTGGTTCACCTCCCAAGTAGAGAAATCTGGAAGATGGCTATCTACAGCTGAATAGTTTCCTCTTCACTGCCTGTGAGCAGAAGGAAACACTCTGGGTGTGAATACCTTGATTTTATAAATGAGGGAGGGACCGAGGAAGAGCCAGCTGTTGGAAGGGGTCACCACAGTAGTTGGACGCAGTAACCCTGCCTTGGCATCCATGGGATGAGCTACAGACTGGGCAGCAATGGCTCCTGCATCGCTTTTTACTAACAGAAGTGTTTTCAGGTTGAAGAATATGTGACTGCTTTAAATGGCATAAAGTTGTCTCTCACAGAATAAGCAATTGTTGAGAAAAGGACAAAGCGTGAAAGTGAAAGGCATAATCTTTTTCATTAAGAAAAGCATTATAATTACAGAAGCATACAGAATGCAATAACATATTTTCTGTTTGCTACTCACTGCCTCAAAGCAATTTAAACAGCCAAAGGAAATGATAGACCCAGGAAGATTTACAGTATGTTGATATACTTGGTGCAGACAGAGAGTCATAACTAATTGGCTTCAGAGGGTTTTGAAGGGAATCCTTTTGTAGAAGCATAGGCACATCATATTTTATTTTATTTCACAATTATGTGCATGCAGTATGCAAAAAAAAAAAAAAAGAAAAGGCAAGATTTCAAGCATAATTTCATGTAATCTTAATTTAAAATGATAATGATATTTCCTTTCCATAACTTACTTTTCAAAAAGTTTCTTGGTAGAGGAAAGAAGTGATAGATGAGAATTACTGATGAGTGAGATGTACGCTGAATGAGATGCTTTCTCCTTTTGGGACAGGTTTAATTGACATCAGTTGAACTTGCGTCTTAAAGTCTAAACTTTAGGAAACAAGTGTTCCCTAATTTCTGTCATTCCACAGTCCAATGGAACACTCCACTTGCAGTATAGGAATATTGGTTTAACAGGAAACCCCAAACCTCCTAAACGAAAGGAGAAGAATGTAAAATAACTTCTTGGATTGATCATATGTTAATATGAGAAAAATATTAAAACCCGCCCATTTCTCTCACAAATGCCAGTATATGCATTCCTTTAATAATCTTCTAAGACCAAGCATATTTGATACTTTAAAAAAGTTTAACATTATTTAATACTCCTGCGGAGCAACCCTTGAGAAACTGAAATGGCACATTACAAAAGACACACACAAGTTACAAAGAAGTCATAGAATCATAAAATCATAGAATTGTCCTGGTTGGAAAAGACCTTCAGGATCATTGATTCCAACTGTCAACCTGATACTGCCAAGTCTACCCTAAACCATGTCCCTAAGCACCACATCTACATGTCTTTTAAATACCTCCAGGGATCATGACTCAACCACTTCCCTGGGCTGCCTGTTCCAATGCCTGAGAATCTTTTTTGTGAAGAAATTTTTCTTAATATCCAATGTGCAACTTGAGGCCATTTCCTCTCATGCTACATGTTGTAACCTGGGAGAAGAGACTAACACCCACCTCTCTGCAACTTCCTTTCAGGTAGTTGCAGAGAGCAATAAGGTCTCCCCTCAGCCTCCTTTTCTCCAGACTAAGCAAGCTTCGTTCCCTGAGCTGCTCCACATAAGACTTGTGATCTAGACCCTTCACCAACTTTGTTGCCCTTCTCTGGACACGCTCCAGCACCTCTAGTCTGTGACAAAACCAAGTTTTGAATCTAGAATTCTCCTAAACCCATTCTAAATCTTATTTTGTGACTGAAACCAGGCTGGGTTTTTTTTTAGTTCTTTACTGGTTAAGCTTTTAAGACTCTTTCACACTGTCAAATAGAAAACACAGATAGGATGCACTACCTCTAAGTTAAACACACACACTTCAATTATCTGGCTTGGCCAAGTAGCCAGAAGTCCTGTAGTCCCCTTGGGGCTCCCATAAGGCCGCTGGATGATTCCTCCATGCAGGGAGAAGGCTGCATTGGAGCAGAGGTGTGATCTCATCCTGAATGACACATTTCTCTTCAACTGGATCTGCATGTCTGCATAGCCCTTCGGAGATTCAGTGCGCTCACCTTTGTCTGGTCTGTGGTATTCTGGTATTCACCTTTGTCTGGTCTTCCTTTTCCACAGTCTTGTCTCACTTTTGCAAAGTTCTTCCTATGCCTATCATAACTGTAATGATTCCCTTTGATTTCTCTTCCACTGAGGCAGTGGAGTAAGTTTTCCAGTATCATTTTAGAAGGAGAAAAATAGAGCCCCTATGAATCCTGCAGAAAGTCTCCCCTCAAAGAAGACACAAACACTTTCATGGTGAGGAGACAGCCATGCAGTTTATGCATGAGTACAAACATACATGATAGTGCAAAGTCAACTACAATTATTGTAAAGGTCAATAAGTTATCATAGCAAAGGGCATAAGGTTACCCTGCCCCTCAACCTCATCACTACTGGAAGAAGTGGTCATAGAAGACGATGTCAGCATCCTGCTTTCTCAGCATGTTGGGGACTGAAGGTTAGTGCATTTTCCTGTTTCTAGGTAAGCGTCTATCCCGCATCCGCCCTTCCTCTCACATCCCACTTCACGGTTTATTTTTGCTAGCCTACCTCAGACACTTCTTTGCCAACCACAGATTTTGCAGCACAGGGGAGCCACAATCTCATCTCTGTTTTCCTGTTCCAAATAAGGTAAGTTCTGAAACACATTCATGGAACACCCTCTCCAACTCTTGGAAATCTTTCCTGTAGAGACCACCAAGGGGAAAAGATAGACTCTTTCCAGATTTGACAGACGTCTTACTCACAAAAACTGAGAAGGATCATGTAAAAACATAATTGTCTGCAAATCCTAGTAAATATTTTGCAAAAACTAAGTCACTGAAAATGCGTTGTCCTTCACAAAGTTAGACTTAATTTGATCCCTAAAGCATGAAAATGAGGAAAGTACAATATTGGAACCATTTTCAAAAAAGGAATTGCTCCCACTGTCGTTTTTGTCTCCAGCATCTGAACCAGGTGAACGCCAGCTCAGCTACAGGCTCTTGAAGATGCCTTTGTTTCAACACCCTGATAATGACGGATTTCACAGCTGGACAGTTTCTTCAGCAGATCTGCTGACATCTCAATTAGCAAATCCTAACCATGAATAACAGCCGCTACCTGTGGGATTTAAGCTTCTTAAGCCAAACTTCTGTCTTTTCTACAGCTTCCTGCATTTTACAGCTTCCGAATCTCCAGACCATCACTTCACCCTGCATTACACACAAGCATCAAATGTTAGTTTTAGCTGAATCTAAAAAAGAAGTTGTGAATAGGGAAAGGATGTATTATCACCTCAGCTGGATCGATCTACAGTCCCCTCAGTGCTCTGTCACTTCCCCAACGTGAGGTAAGTGACAGATCTTTTAACCTGGGGATGTTCAATCCAGCACCCCCATGATACTGGAAGCTGTTTGATCATTAGCTATATAGATCTGACACTTAAGGCAAAGCGGCACCTCTTGGCACCTCCCATTCTGTTGGATTAGGCCCTCATTGCATGGTAAATATTCTTCTCTCCCCAAAGACAGGAGGAGGTGAGGTATTGAAAAATGAAGGAGCGCCTTTGCTGACATAGACAACCATCTAAAGATGCACTGCTGCTCTTCACACGGCAGTCACACGTTAAAAGTATATCCTTTCATCAGAGATGTATCTTTAATCTGAGCACACACCTTTTCTTTTGTCACTCCACACTTGTTCATAGAGCCACCAGCCTTGTTTTTAATCAGTCTTCAACAAAAGACTGAAAAGTGTTTTAGCTTAGAAATATGCAGTGCAGTGGCTCATTGATAATGGCTAAGTAGTCGATGAGCTAGTAGTGATGGTCATGCAATATGCATGCGGACAATGAGAGCTGGGTGGGAATGTAAGCTGTTAGGGCCCTGATTTCATTTAGGCTATAGTAAATCCATAAAGATTTCTCTAGAATTATCTGAACATGTAATATGGGATAGCAGGGTAAAGCGTCTTTAATTTCTGTGCATGCAAATGACATCAGAGTGGAGTCTGTTATTTCAGTATGAATATTTAGGCATTTGATTTTCCCCCATTAATGACTCAGCTTTACTGATAACTAAATAGAAAAACTAAAAGGAAATTATTAAGTACATTTTCTTACTGTATATAAAATACTTTTAATTTTAGGCTTGACTACCTGATTAGTCTACTGCAGCGTTCAGGACACCACATCTAATCACACTTGCATTCTCCCAGCACAATGAAGGGAAAAAACACTTTAAAAATGAAAGACATGGTCAGTATAGACTCTAAAGAAGAGGTTAAATTAAAATCTAAAGCAATATCAAGAAGCACAGTAATGCTCAGAACCACAGGATGATTATGGAGTAGAAAATCTCAAAATAGTTCTGACACTGATTTCACAAGTAATTTTTTTATTATGTTGAATCAGACATAGACTAATATTTTGGATGTGTTGCTCTGTGCCTCACAGCTGGCTCCTTCCCTTTCAATGACACCACCACTGCAAAGAATTTCCCTCCCTACCAGATTCCTCGATCCCTTGCAAGCAGACCTTTTCCTGGCCGCATTAATGTCAAAGGATTGCAAGTAGGTGACAGGATGACTCTGGGTTGTCACCAGTTTCAGATCAACTTCCTTTCATCATGGATTCATATTGAAACTCTGATCTGCTTTTGCTCTATTAAAATTTCCTGGAGATCTCCAGCATCAATAATGCTGAATCACTATTTACAGCCAACGTTAAAGAACATTTGTTTTGAATGTGCTGTTGATGCTTCAGGAAAATTCCTCTGTGTGGATAAATTGTGGTTGTAAGGAAGGGCTTACTTATCCTTGCTTAGAACTGCTAACAGTGAATATAATTCAGGCTTAATGAGCTGTGAACAACTTGGGGTATTTTTTAATCCTGTGGGAAGATTGCTTGCTATTGAACAGTTTGACCGTAGGAACTGCAAAAAAATCCAGAGTCCCAAAACGTCTACCCTGGGAGATACGGAACTGATTGAAGGAAAATGCGTTCTTGAAATCAGCCTCCATGGTTCTGACCTTTCCTTTCTGGCTCATAGACACAGTGATTGCAGCATGATCAGCATGACTGGGGAGGTGGGAAAGTTCTAATAAGGATTCGGATGACCTCAGATAGATTCAGCAGTAGTAACATCTAGATAATTCACAAGTTTGTACAACCATATATATGTTTCTTTCATCTTGGTGCTAAAGTAGTTAACGTTAATTATAATGCTTTGCTGCAATAATACTACAATGACAATTAACTCTTCTTTTTTGAGTTTGGGAAATCAGAAGTAATTTCATAGAATCATAGAATCACAGAATGGTTAGGGTTGGAAGGGACCTTAAAGATCATCTAGTTCCAACCCCCCTGCCATGGGCAGGGACACCTTGCACTAGACCAGGTTGCTCAAAGCCACGTCCAGCCTGGCCTTGAATACATCCAGGGATGGGGCATCCACAGCTTCTCTGGGCAATGTTGAATTTAAATGTTGAAGATCCCCTGTCAGTCTACATACACCTCCATACAGTCTGACCTCACTCGTTCATTTTTGGAAGAGGATTATCTGTTAGACTTTTTAATTCAGCACCCATGATATAACAGGGAATAGATATAATTCAGATTAACATGATATAATCCAAAAGAGTGAAAAAAGTCATTATCATGTTAATTCTGCACCACCATTTGTTTGGGCTCTATCACAAAATGATACCTGTGTGAACTGTGTGAGTAAATTACTATCTGTTCAGCATAGAAGGAGCTGGCTGGTAGGAAGGAGCTAGGTCACCAGCCTTTGACACATTACTTTGAAGTACTTCTGTAAGTCAATAGTAGTTTTGGTTCAGATTATAAAATCTTTGTCTGCAAAATAATTTTCTTCTTTTGTAGGTGACACATCCTTAATTAACATACTTACTTTAGTTCAATTAATATTTATAACATTTTGCCCAAGAATTTTTCCCTGTATCAAATATAATGCTATTTGTTCTAACTCTGAAATCACGCTTTGTTTTAGTGACGCAATGATTGCTATCTCAACTAAACTCTTCGTTTATGTTTGGTACCTTAGCAAAATAAACACTTTCTAGTCATTATCTAAATCAGTGATTAGAACATTTTGGTACTTTGCTGCTCTTCGGTTACATGTGCTGCTGTACAGGCAAACATATTCGGTGGACTTAACAGAAATCAATATTTAGTAAATGACTGCCCTATAGGAATTTCATCTAAACTGTGAAATTAATAATAAATGTTTTCAAATAGATGCTTTCCAGCATATGGCCTTTTGAATCATTTATAAGTTAGGCCCCTTCAGTAAGTCTTTTCATATTTAATGCATTAAGTGGGAGTATTTATTGCATTTCTGAAAAGAACAAAGAATAAGGTTCAAGAGGAAAATCACTCAGGGTTTGCAAGAAAGGAAAAACAAATATTTTAGGTCATATATACAAGTAATTAGGGATAGACTGTGCCTTTAGGTAGAACTTTAAATACAACCTTGTTCATCCCATCCTCAAGCAAAGGCTTAAGTTCTGCATTCACATCTGAAAAATCACTTCTCCAGCATTCCCTTGGTATGCAGAGCAAGCATTTGATCAAGCCCTTAAAAACTTGTGCGGGGCTCTTTTTCCTAGCCCAGTGAGTCACAAAATTAACCCTGCCTACTTGCTGTCTCCTTCCCTTCCATGGCCTCAAGGAGGATCTGAGGGAACATCTCCCAGTACACCTCTGGGCTCCTCTCGTGAGTCCTTCTGCCAGGACTGTGCAAGTGGGTTGCAAAAGGGTTATTTTACGCACCTCTTCATAAACTGGATTAAGGCTATGGGGAAGCTGGCTCCTAGTGATAAACATATACGAAGGATTGCACTGGAAGGGCAGTGTTTTCTTGAATTGGTACCTGAAGATAAACCTTCAAGGAGTCTTGGCATAGAATCATAGAATCA
>NW_010240899.1:2325-6433 GCF_000690775.1 Eurypyga helias | reverse complement strand
CCCCAGAGCCCTCCGCCCCGTTTTCCCGGCTCTGTCCCCTTGGCCTGCCTCCTGCCTGGAAGTGAATGATTGCTTTATGAGTAGAAATGGATCTCTCATCTGGCAATAGAGCTGGTAAATGTTTGGGTCCCTCACTCCAAGAAAGACACTGAGGAGCTGGAGCGTGTCCAGAGAAGAGAACGTACCTGGGAAAGGGTCTGGAGCACAAGTCCTGTGAGGAGCAGCTGAGGGAGCTGGGGGTGTTCACCCTGGAGAAGAGGAGGCTCAGGGGACACCTTATCGCTCTCTACAGCTCTGACAGGAGGGTGCAGAGTGTGCGGTTCGGTCTCTTCCCCCAAGGGACAAGTGATGGGACAAGAGGAAACAGCCTAAAGCTGTGCCAGGGGAGGTTTAGGTTGGATATTAGGGAAATTCCTTCCCAGGAAGGGCTGTCAGTCACTGGCAGGGGCTGCCAGGGAGGTGGTGGAGTCCCCATCCCGGGAGGGATTGAAGAGCCGTGTGGACGAGGTGCTCAGGGACATGGGTTAGTGGTGGGCTTGGCCGTGCTGGGGGAACGGTTGGACTGGATGAGCTTAAAGGTCTTTTCCAACCTCAAAGATTCCATGAATCCAAATCTCAAGGAGTTTCATGTGTGTTTAGTGGGTTGACCCTGGCTAGTGGCTAAGCCCCCACCCAGATGCTCTTTCCTCTGCTGCCTCCCAGAATAGCCGGGGAGACAACATGAAGGGCAAAACCAGGAAAACTCGTGGGTTGAGATAAGGAGTGTTTAATAAGTAAAGAGGGAAAAAACCCCATTAGGCGAGGCAGAGGCAATCACTCACCACCTCCCAGCAGCAGACCAAAGCCCAACCAGCGTACCTTTGAACCTCCCCTCGCCAACTCTTCCTCCTGTGTCGTTTCTGATCACAATGTCACATGGTATGGAATATCTCTTTGGTCAGCTGTCCCAGCGGTGTCCCCCCCCCAGCCTCTTGCTGAGGTGTCGGAGTAAGAAACAGAGAAGTTCTTGATGCTGTGTAAGCACTGTTCAGTCATAGCGAAACTACTGGTGTGTTCTTAATGCTGTTTTGCTCACACACCTAACATACAGCACCTTACAGGCTGCAACAAAGAAAACTAACTCCATCCCAGCCCAAACCAGTACAGTCTGTAAAATGTTAATGGCAGGTTCTTTGGTAAGGGTTCTCTAGTTACAGGCCTACTGCTAAATTGTTTTCCATAGTTGACATTGTTTCCTAGCTTTTCATCTTCCGGTGGGGCTCTTTCTCCTTATGGTTATCTCCTCTTGGCAGAAATACTAATAATACAGAATTTGAGTCTCCAGCGTGAGTCCTCATTGATTAAAATTGTTAATATTAAGTGTCCTGAGTGCATGTAAACTTCATCTCATTTCTTACACAGCCCCCCACGCGCTGGAGTGCTGGAGAAGGCTTTCTGGGCTTAGAGGGACAGTACTGCAACAAGTGGGCACATCATTTGCTGTCCTCTGCCTCTCACCAAGATTGCTGAGGCTTATTGTTCTTAAGGAAATACGGAATACTGTTAACAAGAAAGCCTGTAGAAAGCAAAGGTGGCCCCTTAAACAAGTGGTCCTTAAGCTTCCAAAGGCTGCACTGGTAACTCTGCACTGGGCTTGGAGCAACCTGGTCTAGTGCAAGGTGTCCCTGCCCATGGCAGGGGGTGGGAGTGGGTGGTCTTTCAGGTCCCTTCCCCCCCAAACCATTCTGAGGCTCTATGATTCTCTTACTCTTGAACTCTCACAGCTGATAAAGCAAACCAGTGACTGCAGGTTTCTGTTTCAGAGACAGCCAGTGTCGACTGGTTGAAAATGGAGAGGCAAGAATGAAGGGTGCCTTGTGCCCACTCCTACTCAGGATGGAAAACAGGATGGTCCTGAGTATTTCTGATTAAGTTCAAGCAGGAGAGCTCCTGATCCTGGTACATAGTCTGGAAAAAGTGGGGTAAATACAGCTGTGGTATGGAGTTCTCCATCTAGGCTGGAAGAAGTGTTCTGGAAAGCCCATGTTTCTTTACCTATATGGAGAAATCCCTTCATTCCTGCAGCAAAATTTACAGGAAAAGCTTTGAAAGGGAAGAAACATCAGAAGGGTTTTGCTTGTATTGTTGCATGTATTCTAGTGTAGATCATTTTCTCCCTTGGAGTAGGAGAGAGCTCTGCCAGCTGCTTTCAGGAAGATGAATATGAGATCTGTTTCTCCACTCCATTAGTGTTCTCCAGTTTGGAGACATTATAGAATCATAGAATCACAGGATGGTTTGGGTTGGAAGGGACCTTAAAGCCCATCCAGTTCCAACCCCCCTGCCATGGACAGGGACACCTTCCACTAGACCAGGTTGCTCAAAGCCTCACCCAGCCTGGCCGTGGACACTTCCAGGGATGGGGCATCCACAGCTTCTGTGGGCAACCTGTCCCAGTGCCTCACCACCCTCTCCAGGAAGAACTTCTTCCTGATATCTCATCTAAACCTCCCCACTTCCAGTTTAAACCCATTCCCCCTTGTCCTGTCACTCCCTGCCCTTGTAAAAAGTCCCCCCCCAGCTTCCTTGTAGCCCCTTCAGGTACTGGAAGGGGCTATAAGGTCACCCCAGAGCCTTCCCTTCTCCAGGCTGAACACCCCAACTCTCTCCCCCTGTCCCTGTGGCAGAGGGGCTCCAACCATCTGAGCATCTTTCTGGCCCTCCTCTGGAGTCGCTCCAACCAGTCTATATCCTTCTGATGTTAAGGGTTCCACAGACTTTTCCCACTTAATGCAGATGCCTCACTGAGGTTGAAGCTTCCACTATAATCCGAGTGAGGGAGCGGACACAGATGTAAACGAGCTGGGAGAAGGCTTAAATTCCATTTTATGAATGTCAACTTGCAGAAGGAGAATTTTCATTTCACAGTGAGTAGCTCCGCAGTCTGTTCAGCTCATGCCAGCTGTTCCCTTTGTAGTGAAAAGCGTCCAGAAAACTACAAAGCTCATCCAGATTCTTCTCATTTTCAGTGACTTTTCTTTTGTGATCTTGTTGAATACAGCAGGACAAAGTCGCCTGTGTTGTGCCTTGTTTCTTCTTGTCCCCAAAAAGACTGGTCAGGTGTCTGTGAAGTGGTTGGGTCGAATTGGACTCCCTGGTGCTCCTGTGTGGGAGAAGAGGAAGTTTTAAGGAGGGACATTGCACTTCTGAATAACAGCCACTTGACTGTCTTTGAAGAACAAATCAACATATTCCAGACAGTTTTCTACTTGGAGAAGAAGTCTGGCACCCAGGACATCCACAGGTGTGAGGTGTAGCCAAAACTCATCATGCTTCTGGCGTTCTTCCAGGCTGACCTTGCTGTAGGAATAAGATGTAATTCTCTAAGTGAGTCTGATAGATTTGTTTCAGAGTTTTTGGGAGCTATAGCAGGGACCCGAGAGCAATCATGACCTTCCCTGATGATGGCACCTAACAAAGCCATTTAACCTCCACCTTGTCTTTGCTTGCACTCGTATTTATGCAAAAACCATCTTGGATGCAGAGAGAAACTTCTCTATTTCCAGACAAAACTGTCTGCCTGATGTCTGCAACATGAGGCAGAGGAGATCAGTTAGTCTGCAGGACCATCTGCCTCCTTCCAATATTATTACAGTATCCTCAGCATCCTCTTGAGTGTACAAATACGTTAATTTTTTCCTTAAGGCTAAGCCATGGCACATACTGGGGCAGTCGAAGGACACTGGGACCACACAGGGTGTAGCAAATCTACGAAACAGTTTGTTCTGTACCTCCATTCAGCATGGGATAAAGGGGTTCCCAGCTGCTGGTACCCAGAGACTAGATGTGATTTGTTGAATCAGGGAATCACAGGCTGGTTTGGGTTTGAAGGAACCCTAAGGACCATCTAGTTCCTCACACTGCCATGGGCAGGGACACCTTCCACTAGACCAGGTTGCTCCAAGCCTCACCCAGCCTGGCCTTGGACACTTCCAGGGATGGGGCATCCACAGCTTCTCTGGGCAACCTGTCCCAGTGCCTCCCCACCCTCTCCAGGAAGAGTTTCTAACTGATGTCCAATCTCAATCTCCCTCTCTCCATTTAAACCCGTTAAGCCTTGTCCTGTCAC
>NW_010240899.1:0-2296 GCF_000690775.1 Eurypyga helias | reverse complement strand
CCCCCCCGACACTGGAAGGGGCTCTAAGGTCTCCCCAGAGCCTTCCCTTCTCCAGGCTGAACATCCCAACTCTCCCAGCCTGTCCCCATGGCAGAGGGGCTCCAGCCCTCTGATGATCTCCGTGGCCTCCTCTGGACTCGCTCCAACAGCTCCGTGTCCTTCTGCTGTTGGGGGCCCCAGAGCTGGAGGCAGAACTACATGGGGGGAGTCTCCCCAGAGCAGAGCAGAGGAGGAGAATCCCCTCCCTTGCCCTGCTGGCCACACTGCTCTGGATCCAGCCCAGGATACGGTTGGCTTTCTGGGCTGCCAGCGCACACGGCCCGCTCATGTCCAGCTGTTTGCCTCCCTCCACTCCACTGCCCAGCCTGTCCTTGTGCTGGGATTGCCCCGACCCAGGTGCAGGACCTTGTACTCGGCCCTGTTGAACCTGGTGAGGTTGGCAGAAGCCCACCTCTGTGCTTGTGTCACATCTTTACATCAAAAACTAACAAGGGTCAGAGATTCCAGCCATTGTATCGCAAATCTGCTAAAGCCAGATCGGAGCATCCCTTAACTCTGCCCACCCTTGTCTTGGTGGCAGCTGCAGCTGAATATTTCCATTGAAGCCTTGCCTTCCATGGATTAAATTTGCTACGGGCGGTGTTTAACCCGACTGAAAATGTTCTTGCAAAAAGAGAGGGTTTGGCTGTTTACAGAGAGTGACAGGTCTCTGCTCCCAGCACCAGGAACGTGCTGGATGCAGGATTTGGGAATGAGGTTTGTGAAGCTGATGCTTTGTGGACTGGGAAAATTTTGGACAAGATGAATAAATTCATTGTTCTGGAAATCAAAAGGAAAAAACCCCTCGATTAGGCTGAAGGGGAGATGTCAGGGGAGTAATCAGTGCTGTTCTTGAGGCGGCTCTAGTTCTCATTTCATCAGCAAGTTTCAAAAATCAAAGATTTTTTTTTTTTTTTTGAACACTGGTAGTGCAGCTTTGGCTAAGAAAAGTCACTGCTAAAAGGGATGTGCTAAGCTTGAATTTTTAGCTATGTCTAAATGTCAGATAAATATCTAAATATATAAATAGTAGATATGTCTAAATTGTACAACCTGTGAAACCAGCCCCAGAGATAATTTCATGTGTTCTGTATACTGCAAGGCCTATGCTGGTTAGTCTGGAATGATTTCAAACGACAACATTAGTATTTCTTCCAGTGGGCTACGGCTATACGTGGAAGAAGTGATCTGTTCTTTTCCTTAAAACATATAGTAGGTTTATACCCTACATAAAACCTCGTGACAGCTCATGGGTGCGTGTCTGTCTGTTTGCAAGAGGCTTTTTTGTGGTCGGGGACTTGCGTTTCCACGGCTGATAGCGTTCTAGAGAGGTTGGCAGTTTGAGAGCTGTTCATGTCTCAGAGACATGGACTGCAGAATAGTCCAGCGTATTTCTTTGTGAGTGTGTGTGTGGGCTTAAAAGGTTTTTTTGCAGAAGATCAGAGACTGTGAAAATGTTGCAGTCTGCTTTGAAAGAATTTCTCTGGGGGAGTAAACTCTGTTTTTGGCAATATCCCGATTTCACAAATCTTTATCAGAAATATTTCTCCGTGGACCATGTTCAGTGAGTGCCCCAAATCCAAGAGGAGCAAAACCGTTTGATCCTGAATTTAAATTCATAGGTAAACATCGCCTGCTTTGATGATGTTGTGAAGGGCTGACAGATTTCTCCTCCCTTAGCAGAAACACAGGGTGGATTCGGGTCCATCCCGCCCCACTTCCCCGCGCTGATGGTCGTCGCGGAGGATGGCTGGGTCGAGCGAGTACCGATGCTGCCCTGCCTGCGCTACTGACCTCCAGCAGTTGTGCAGTCGGGCATTTCTGAGCCAGGCGTCTTTTGCTGTTGGACCAGCTGGAGACCAATTACGCTTAATGCTGGAGGGATACGGCAAGGCGAAATCTGTATCCACAAACTAGCTGAAATCTGGTTTGGGAGCTATTTAGGGAGCATTAGAAGGCCCGGGAGACAGCAAATGGGAAGTAAATGACCAGGAAGAGGTGATAAAAACGGCATTAGCGCAATAAAACTGCTGCCTAGTGTTTGCAGTTGTCAAATACAGCCTTATAAAAGGTACGAGATGTTAGTGAGAGGGGTGAGCTGTGCTTGGGAGCTGCTTGCCCTCAGCTGGGCTGTAACCCTTCTGCTGGGGCATACTGAACAGCCAGGTTCAATGTGGGAAGGGTGACACAGGCGATGCCAGCTCTGTCCCTCCCTTGGGAACCTGCCTCCATCCTGGCTGGATGGCCACACTCAGAG
>NW_010240898.1:0-40468 GCF_000690775.1 Eurypyga helias | reverse complement strand
CCATCTTGTTTCTTGATATCATATTAACTGTTTGCCAGACTTCTGGGCTAATGAAGCTTGTGACGTATGCCTTCTTAGCAGTCTCCTAATGACAAATGCAGAGAAGAGTTTTGGACCCTGAGTCATATAAAAAAACCTGTATAAACATTTTTAACTTAGATGGAGATAATCTGAGAGATTTTAAGATTGTTTAAATATCAGAATAACTAGAAATACTGTAAAAAGTGTCTAATGTCAACATAGTAATTCTGGTGCCAGCATTTTTCAGTGTCCATTGCTGGCTATTCAATTCTTGTCAGGAAAACCCAACTCTATGCCAGACAGTTTAATTCAACTACTCTTCTGACAGAAGCACAATAATAGCTAGTAGGAAATTGGTTTTGACTACAAGTTATGTTAAAGCACCTGCCTATAGTCTCAAAGCAGTGGATCGCATCTGTGAAAGTATTTAATACCGCAGCAAGATTCCAAGTTACAGTAGTTTTACTCTTCAGTAGAGCATGACAAGGTGAGAATTGATCTTGTAAACCTCAGTGCAGGTGTGAAAAAATGAAACGCCAACAAAATGCATCCAAATGGTATTTCCTTATAGACCTTGAAGGATTTAGCTCTTCATAAGGAAGAAATATACTAAAAAGCAACTCCATGAATTTTAAAATATTAAAATACTTTATTCACAAATTAAAGATATTTTCAGTTTTTAAAAATGAATGACAGATATTTTTACCCAATACACAGCAATTTTACCAATAGAATGTCTAAATTCTGCTCTTAGTATTCAAGTAATTCGCCTAATTTCTGGTTGAGAAAGTAAGACACATTATAATATGAAATCATGAAAAAGTGTATCCACCTTATTCTTTATGATCTTCTTTAACAGAAATATTGTCATATCTAAAGACTAAAGAACATGGAAAAAAACCTACGAAAAATAGATCTGCTCCAACTTGAGCAACCCTCAACCTGATGCAGAAGATAGTCTCTAATCTGAAGTCATAAATGGCTCTCTTGTACTGCACATTGTCAGCCTGCTTCTCCTGGATAATTTCATTCTGTAAAAAATAATGAATGAAGAACAGTGTTGGATTCTTGTGCAAAATCCACAAGCAGCACTGAAACTGTCAGATCCACGGCATAAAACCCAGCTACTTGAACTGAGTGACTATGACCTTGTCACTGAGTAAAACTATCATCACCAGAAATTTTGAAGGATGAAAATCTTCCTTTTTTAGAGGCTTGGGTCAGCAGCAAGAAAATAGCAACACCTGGCAGTTTTGGGGAGCCACGTTCAGAGCCTGCTGTTGTTCAAGAGCTTCCTCAACAACACGGACAGACAGAACACACATTTAGGACATTTGAGGTTGACGCTAAACAACAGCTTGTTAACACAGCAAACATTAGGGTGCCAAGCGGGCCAACAGAAACTCATAAAGTTCACTGAGGTAAAGTGCAAATTCTTGCTCCAGAAACAGAATTATAATAATTTATGCTGGAAGATGACTCACTGAGTACCAGCGCTACCCAACCGTGAGCCTGGAGTTTATGACCAGTACAGTGTTGACTGGGAAGAAACAGCATAGTCTCACCGGAAACAACAGAACCCACAACTGGGCTGCAGCAGGAGTATGGCAAGCAAACTGAAGATAGTGATACGCTTCATCTACTTGGCAACAGTTAAGCCTTACTTAAAATATTTTGTCCAGGTGTTGGGCCCACAGCTCAAGGAGGATACAAACAATCTGGAAATGACTAGACCGCATCACCTATGGTAAGTGGTTGAGATATCTAAGCTCCTTTGCTCAGGTGAAGAGGTGCCTACAAATTCAGGTCACATTATGGCTGCTTACAGCTATCTAAAGAGTAATTATAAAAACAACTGAGACAAACTTCTCTCAGGGGGGACTAGTGTGTTACAGCAAGGGACAACAGCCATAAACAGTAGCTTTGAAGGTTTACACTAGATATCAGGCAATACTTTTTACTAAGTTAGTGCAGCCATGGAACAGACTTCCCAGAGAAGTGGTAAAATCTCAGGGAATACAGACATATCTGACTACTCTTGGTGATTGTTCTGCTTTGGTTGCACCAGATGACTTCCAGCAGTCCTTTCCAACCAACATGTCTATCATGCTGAAGATGCTTCAGGAAGGCCAGAGAAAGGTGAAGGAAAATGAATGCGGTGGTTTAGGCTGGGATAGGGTTAATTTTCTTCACAGTAGCTGGGATGGGGCTCTGTTTTGGATTTGTGCTGGAGACAGTGTTTATCACACAGGGATGTTTTGGTTACTGCTCAGCAGTGCTTGCACAGAGTCAAGGCCTTTTCTGCTCCTCACCCCATCCCACCAGCGAGTGGGCCGGGGGTGCACAAGAAGTTGGGAGGGGAAGCAGCTGGGACAGCTGATCCCAACTGACCAAAGGGATATTCCACACCATGTGACATCAGGTTCAGCATATAAAGGCTGGGGGAAGAAGACGGAAGGGGTAAGAACATCTAGAGTGATGGCATTGGTTTTCCCAAATCACCACTATCCATGACGAAGCCCTGCTTTCCTGGGGCTGAACCCCTGCCTGCCCATGGGAAGTGGTGAATGGATTTCTTGTTTTGCTTTGCTTGCATGCATGGCTTTTGCTTTC
Source organism: Eurypyga helias (assembly GCF_000690775.1). Taxonomy (NCBI): domain Eukaryota; kingdom Metazoa; phylum Chordata; class Aves; order Eurypygiformes; family Eurypygidae; genus Eurypyga; species Eurypyga helias. The sequence goes on along the minus strand of NW_010240898.1, from coordinate 37,834 downwards.
CTGATTAAACTCAACCCACCGGTTTTCTCACTTTCACTCTTCAAATTCTGTCCTCCATCCCACCAGGCGAAAATGAGTAAGCAGCTCTGTGCTGCTGAGTTGCTTGCTGGGGTTAAACCACAACAATGAAGCACAGAAAAATGAATATTAAGAACTGATGACCTAAGGTTCATAGGTAAATTTAAGACTAGGTCTAAGTACCCTTGTCACACAGAAAGAAAACTCTTACGTGATAGCAGAATACACAACGTTTGATCATGAAATTAGGAAGGAGAAAGGACATGCCAGAATTACTTTATTTGAAGTTAAGAATATTACTAATTTTTCAGCACCCCTATTATTTTGCTGCATTTCAACAAGATAATAAAGAACCTTGAATAATTTTAATTCCCTGGAAGCAATAGTTAATACAGCATCTCTAGTAAGTTGGAAATGAGCCAGCCCTATTATTAGACAACTCCTGGAAAACAATGCTCTGTCATCCACTTTCATGATTACACAAAACTTTCCTGAGCAGTCTAAAGATTAATTTAAAGCTAGCCCCTGCAGGGAAATCTTCTTGTACCAAAGAAGAGCATGGTAGATTTAAAAGAAAAAATCTTTATTTCACTTCTAGTTAATTTTACCAAAGTTCTGAATGATACAGAGCCAAGCTAACAGATGGAAATTTTGATGATATAGTTGTAACTGTAAAGAGAACTGATGAAGGATTAGTATTCCTTTAAAATCATGACTTCTAAATTCGTTGTTGATACAATACTTAATGTGATGAACTATGCACAGCTCAGTAAATAAAGGACCTAGGAATTCGACATAAAATTCAGTACATGGAAGTGTTGTCAACTGGATATAGTAATTCAAGAAGCTAATTTGGTAAATCTGCTTTTCCTTTGTATTCTGGATACTGGGTTAGGTTACCTGACAACCATTGGCTGTAATGAAACATATAATATAAGGAGTTGTTTTGATAAGGGACTCTCCTAGGTTTTGAAAACAAAAGTTCTGAATACACAGTTCATTAGAAGTATCTCTTTTTACTTACACAAAAACATGCATCATCTCTCGATGTTTTTTTAGTGTTAACTTAGATTTCCTAACTATATAACTAAATATGACATTTTTTATATTGTCCTTAAACAATACAAGGATGCCAGATTTTGGTTATGATCTGTAGAGTTCTTTGTAGTAAATTAAACAAGCTGCTACATCCTGTGCATGTCAAGTTTTTCATCTCTAGAAAAGTAAATTAGGATGCTGAAATCTATATGCCTCAATTTGAAACCCATATGACTAAGTTGTTAATCTGTAGTATTTTACATAAAATAAAAAATATGCTGCCTCACTCCTTTGGCAGTTTGTTCTGAAACTCAGTGAGTTCTCGAGTTAGCACACAATTTTTACCATTCCAGGTATAGATAAATCTGTAAAGAACATGGATTAGTGGAGGAGACTAGAATTACTAAAAGGAAAAGAATATACCACATAATTATTTTAGTCCACCATTCTAAGGGCTTTCATAAAGGAAAGGTGAAATGTCAAAATTGACCGTAGAAGCATTTACAGCTACCACAATACCTTTTCCTGCCTCCATTACTAACGACACAGCAGGACTACCTGATCTGTTCCTGAGTCATCTTCTTGCTATTTTTATATGAGTCTGCATTGTATAAGATCAGACAGGGCCCACAAACATTAAAATGAGCCCACACATGACACAAAATATTAATTAAAAAATTGAGCCAACACATGACAAAAAATTTGTTAAAGAAGCTTAAAGGCAGGAGATGTCCAGCCTCCTCTTTTTACCACTGGTATTACCTAGAATATTACTATTTGGAATTACAAAATAAAAGCCAGATGAATAAGATTTGCCTTTCTTAGGTTTGGGTTCTATTGTGTGTGGTTTTGTTTTGCTTTTTTTTTTTAATTTTGACCTCACTCTGCATTGTCTCTTGCACCAAATCTACAACAGAAATTTTAGCATCAAAACCAATGGAAGACTCAGACCCAATTTCAGTGCAAGTAACGTCCTTTTATTTATAGTCATGACTTGTGAAGACATAATTTTATATAGATGGGCATTCTGTACTCTTTCTCTTCTGAACTATATTTATTATTTGTTGAAACATAGTATTCACATTACCAGATATTCATTTAATTGAACTACCTTTAAATTCCAGTACTTAGAGAATTATTGTGGGATGACAGCAGAAGATTCTAATTTAACTGGAAGCTGAAGGTAAATTAATCTGAACTAGTAAGAAGATGAAGTTTTTTCAATTCTATGAGTGACTAAGTCCATGAAAACCACACCAAAGGCTTTGGTACCATAGTAGTACATGTTTTTAGATTGGTAAGAAGGCGTTTCTAACAAAATGTGCCCCAACTGAACATTAAATTAAAAATTTGGGAAAGTAATTTCTAATGGCATTCTACTGTTTCTATTACAGAGGAAATCAAACCAGACATTCCTTATACTCTATGTTATCAGCAGACAAAAAAAATGTACAGTATAGGAATTTGATCTAAAGCAAATAAAATCCCAGCAGATATAATTGGGCTTGAGGTAAGATCGTAAAGTAAGTAGAAGACCAAATTGAGAATAGTCAAAGGTTATCAAATTGTGTCAAAACTATTCATTGCATTTGTATTTCAACACAATTATTCACTTTGTAGATCTATCCATGTAAGCTCATGAATGAATTTTATCTCAAATTAAATGTTTCTCTCATACTTACTCATACAAATTCTTCAGTGGTGAAGTTAAAATAGCCAGCACAGACAGCAGACTATTGCAGTGGCTATGTATGTTACAGATCTTGAGATCTCTGTCTTCATGTGGATTCAAAAACTCCTGTACAGAGCTGCAAACTGACCAGAGCATATCTTCAGTGGACATCAAAATTGCTGCAATATCAATTCTGTATGGAAAAAAAAGTGAGGATAACATCAGGAGAGTGGTAAATTTCAGTTAACCAGAGCTTTCTTCTGACAACATAAAATACCTAAACCATAGCATGGGCTTCAAATTTCACCCTCCATCAGTGGCATAGGCATTCTGAATCCACTACATTGTAAAAACTTAGCACTTCCACAGAAAAATTGTTAATGAAACTAGTCAAGAGAAATTTTAAAAATATGGAAATTTTGTCTTCCAAAGGACAATGCCACTGGACAGGAAGAACTTGCCTTCTAAACTACAACTAAAAAGAATGAAATTTAGCTTTCCTTATGATAAAGTGTAATTAGAATGTACATGCTATTGTCAAATCCTGCTGGAGAAAAAAAGTAATGACAAGTGAACTAAATATTTACTTTGCAAAACTTTAACTGCCAGGAACATATTATGAAGTGAAATGTGTCTGAGTCAGTAATCTGTTGCCTGTTGATATTGGCTGGCAGAGCATCATGGGTCATTGGCCTCAACAATAACAAGAACCCAAACGAAGTACATAATCTCACAAGGCTATTCTGACAGACGGATAACACAGACTATATGGCAGGCATGAAGTTGTACTGAAAAAAGCACTCATGTACTTAAAAGCCAATGGATACATATGTGATCATCTGCATTTTTAAGGATCATCTTATTTTTTTGAAATCTAGCAAACACACATAAACAGATATTTGTCTATATTACAGATAAGCTCTCTTACACTTCAAGAACCATCGGAAGAAAAGAAATGTGCCCTCCCTCCCAGGTAGAGTATTTAAAAAAAAAAAAAAAATCCCTGCAATAAAAAGATCTTTAATGATACTAATTATAAGTTGTTTGGGTTTTTTTTCCATTTGTGCATGATTGAATAAAACAATTCACTTAGTGACAAATCAGAAAATCAACTTATTAAATAAAACAGCTTCTGTACACAATGACAATGTAAAAAGCTCTTTCTTGTTCAGTATTTTGAGCAAATTAATACAGAATGGACTAATAATAATGTATTTAATAAATACTGTGTCAAAACATATTCTTCATATACCAGGATTTTTGTTACCGTAACTTTCCAGGGAAGTTTTTGGGAAACCTGCCTGTATATAAATATATAGAAGGGCCTATTCCTGCACAATAAATTAGTGCAGGAATAGAGCATACAAACAGGTATGTTCCTATGTAGAATAAAACTTGGATTTTCTCCCACCTATTCCAAGAATGTGAACTTGTGCAAGTTATTTAAACATCTATGTCACTGCTCCTTTTCATAATAAAACTTATGATCATACAATCACAGAATGGTTTGGGTTGGCAGGGACCTTTAAAGGTCATCTAGTTCCAACCCCCTTGCAATGAGCAGGGACATCTTCAACTAGATCAGGCTGCTCAGTTCCAGCCTGACCTTGAATGTTTCCAGGGATGGGGCATCTACCACCCCCCTGGACAGCCTGTTCTAGTGTCTCACCACCCTCATGGTAAAACATTTCCCCCTAGTCTAAATCTACTCTCTTTCACTTTAAAACCATTATCATATGTCCTATCACTACAGGCTGTGCTAAAAAGTGATGGCAGCACACAACTCTTAGCTCACACAGAACACCTCTCTGCTGAACATCTCTCATTTCCTACAAATGACAAGCTCTTGAGTTTTTAACTCACAAGGCCACCACAGACTATATCAATTTAAAAATCGAAAAAGAGAAACATATTCATATAGGAAAGATACATAGCAAAGAGGCAGGATAAGTAATACAACAATTTCTTCAGTCAAACAAGACACTGGGCAGAAAGTACAGAGGTAGGGTAAGCTTCCACTTGGATACACCTGCTTTGGGACCCTCCTCCCTCGCAAAATGTAAAAACCTCAACAAGAAGAACTTCCAGCTTCATATTTCCTAAAATAACCTTTTAACTCCTCTCCCTCTGTGCCACTGGCTTCACTCTGGTAAATCTTTTGATGTTACCTCATAGCTCTTTCACTTGAAAAGCCCTAGGATAACCCAAATTCCATTGGAACACATGGACTTTTCTTCATGAATCAATGGCTTGATTTCTAATCTTGATGCTCCTTCCAATTCTGCCCACATTTTTGGCTGCACCACCACTCCTCAATGCACTGTTTATCATGAGGCTTTCAAACCATGAGGCTTTATGGAACAACTTCACCAAGAGCTCAAAATGTCTTTGATTCTGCCCAGTTCAGTATATGACTATCAAATATACTTAAACATACAAAATATATTGAATTAAAATGAACATCAAAATACATAAATTGTGTCTATCCTCTCTTCTGTGTTCATTAACATTTAAATTTGAATCAAAGCAGTATGTAACAGAAAACTCAGGTTTATTCTATCTAATAAAAGTGTGCTTTAAATATACAACCATTACCTGATTTGTGGTGTTCTCTTGTAGCTGGGGCAGGCCTGACAATACCTGGAGGACAGCATAGCCAAAGATTGTTCTAGTACATCTGTAAAGATCTCCTGGGCTATCTTGGGAGGTAGAATAGTCCATAGATCGTGATGAAGAGCACAGCAGAAGTAATGCCACATCTGGATAGAGAATGAGCATCTCTCCCCCTAGCAAAATCATCACACATTGAATAATAAAAACACAACTTCCAAAATATCAGTTTGGTTCCTGCAAGTCTTATTAATTCAATCTGAAAGAAACAGCTAAAGAGTTTCAGGCACATGATGACCAAAATATGGTTCTTGACAAGATGTGAAACATCATTATTAGCAAGGAAATACATTTTCCATTTCAGTCACAAAACTAGAGTTCTGCCACAAAAATCAAACCACAGCAATTGACCTTTTCTATTCTTAATTAACCTATTCTCAAATCCAAGTGTTATAGGTCTAGTTTAAAAACATATACAGTGTCCTGTACTCACTAGCATGGTCAGATGAATTTAAAATAGCTGTTTCTTTGCACTCAAAAGCAAATATTTATTTAAATTACTTAAGCATATGTGTTTCTCTTGATTCATAATTGTCACGCATAACCATAACTATGAAATTTTGGTTATATATAACAAATATGCAAGAGGAGCAGAAAAAAATAACTGACCAATTAAACTGATAATCAGATATGTCCAGAATTTTGTAGTAAGATATTTTTTTTTTTAATCTTATAATCGTAACTCATTGAAACTAAACATTTCCTGGGAAGAAATCAGCATTAGTACTAACATTCCCTTGCCTATACAGAACCACCCCAGTAAGACACAGGGATAAATACAGAAGTCAAAATCACAGTGGTTAACCCATAATATCTCTAAGGAGTGCACAGTTCAACTTTCACTTCAATATTTACTTGATACCTATTCAGAAAATAGTACTGTGATGAAGCTGTATCAAAACAAAGACTTGAATCTTCACTTCCCACATTCTAATGCAGTTCAGAAATACTTTAATATTTTTGTTGGTGTTTTAGCATTGTCAGAAATATAAAATAACCCCACAATTTTCAAAAGAATGTAAGAGTCTGACAGGCATTCTCTGATAATAATAAACCAAAATAATCTGCCTTCTTTTTAAACACACCAAATTAGCAGATTATTGGAAGTTGTCATTATTCAGTAATTCTCTGCCATAATATCTGAAGTGTATTTTATATTAGAAAGTGGTAAATTATGAGAAAGAACTAAAGTACAAAACTGGTGATCACTATTCCAGTCACTGAGGATGAGTTGAGTATCACTACTCCAGTCATATGCTTACAGCATATGATTGCTGTAAGCATCTCTAAAAATCCCATTTAGGAAACAAAAAACCCCAAAAAACCCAACCAAACAAAAAAATCATTAAGATGTCTAACTTTTCAAGTTTCAGTAATGCATAAGAGAAAAATGTAATACAAATAAGTTTCAAAAGGAAATTATAAGCCTGACTTTCTTTCTACATACGATCAGTGACAACTTATAGCTGTTTTAAGCATATTTCAACCAAATATGAAAACAAAATAGACAAAGCAAAACAAATCCCCCTGGTATTTTGAACAATGAAACACTTGACAAGTGTTTCCACACATGTAAAATAGGATTGTCTAATACTGACCAAAAATGGATATAATAAAGGACATATTAAAATAATTTTCTATTTTCCCTGTATGAAGTAAGATTACAATATTATTGAATTGATATGTTGAAACATCATAATAAGAAGGTATTTCATATCTCAACTCATAACTTCAAAACTTTGCATAACTCAAACATTAATACATTCATATGAGTCAGAATTTCTTAGATATATTACCATGACTACTCTTGCAGTACATTCCAGTAGAGTTTACCCAGAAATAAACCCTAATCCTACCTTACAGATATTTTACTAGCATTTCCTTTTCTTTGCAAAATCATTTAAAGTGCAAAGAATAAACTTAGTAGATGAAAAATAATTAGTTCGAATAATTAGGTTTTTTTTAATGGAAGCTAATTTATTTTGGTCATACCTTTAATTAACAAAAATACATTAAACATTTTTCAAAAGACTCATAGATTTAACAACCAGAAACATAATTCTAAATTCACTTTCTAACATATTGTATGTATTTTTTTAATGTACCTGAATGTCAGTGAGTTTTAATTTTTAACTATGTAACTATAAACAAAAATTGCTGCATTTTCTCTGCTTTATTTAATTTAACACAGTAAATTGAATAATACCCCTTTTCTAACACTGTACCCTCACTGCTGAAGCAACAATTTCACTGAAGGTTTAAATGAGATTCATTCCCCTTTTCTGACCTGTTTTTCTATTTGTTGCCATTTCTAGACAACTCTACTGGTAAACATCTGCTATTTTTGCAGGCTTCGTACAACACAAACATCTGTGAGCTTTTATTTAGATTATATATCAGGAAACAAGCAGCTGTGCTTTATTACATAAGCCACTCAGTATTATCTTAGAACAGACAATTCTTTATCCTTTGACTATTAGAAAACATAAGTTCCCAAAGCTAGAGCAGATGTCTGCTACACTAAAATCTCCATTGGAAAACGTAACCTGGAGAGCTGTTCCAGTGGCACAGTGGGTGTTCAGTGCACTCGACCAGCGAGATCCTGAATCCAGAGAGTTTCATTCCCTGGCAGCTCGGGCTCTCCGTGCTGGATGGGAACTGCTCACTTAGGGCTCAGCTCAAATCTCACATTACTACAAATTAGCTACTTGTACCTCACAAAATCTCTGCTTAACTTTTCTAAAAGCCAATCAAGACTTTCTCTGATCTCACAGTAACTACAATCTCTGTGTTTACCTTCTAATCACAATTGGTCTTTTGGCTTTCCTTTTAATTCCAATTACCACTATTGGATTAGGTACACGTCAGAGGGAGGATGGGTGAGTAGCTGCTGAAATTGGCTATAAAAGTACAAAAAATCTTAAAATATGTTATTTTAGCAATATAGAAAATTCTTGTATTAATACAAATAATGTAATAAACATTTGCTACCAACCCTGTTCTCCTCAGATGTTACCATTGTACAAACAAACAGATGGATAGCCAAACTGCTGCTCTGTGTAATCACTCTGTCCCCTGCCCCTTCCTCCTTTCCCTTTGTCTTTCAGTGCTTTTGTCTTCTTTCTGGATGATTTACACATCAAATCAGTCAAGCAGTTTTATTGGTCAATATGTCATTAGTGGTGAATGGAAGGGAAGGTTATCACATACTCTTTTTTAATGCCACTTGCATGTCCTGTATTACTGAGGAAGAAGCAGCGTAACTTCATGTGATCCCTGAAATGTAGGTTTGCCATTTATGTTGTAATTAAGTAGGCGATACAAGAATAAGGAGGGGTTTCTTCCTCTTCCTTCTCCTCTACTCATGCACACAAAACCAAAGGACAGACAATGATTTGCTTATTTTGTGGGAGCTCAAGGGAATGTACTTTTTTTCCTTTATGAAATTGCATTCAGGATTTACAGACAAGAACTGAATCATTTACAGCTGCATGTAATACTCAAAACTAGGAGACAAAGGGAAAATGGTATTGAGAGTCCTGACCTAAATTACACTGAATTGTTAGGCCACTAGCAGAAGCAGAGAGCCAAGTGCAGCTTCCCCTTAAAAGAAGCAAGATCATGATGCTCTTTCCATCATGCCTCCTGAAGGTAGCCTGAGAAGGCCATGGCCCATCCTTGGCCCATAGCCCATAAAAAGAGCAGTGATGATGTAAAATTTCATACTGCCCACCTCAAGTCCTGCAAACGTACAAAGCCAAGACTCCAGCCTTCTTCATCCCTACATACACACATCAGTTCTGATCAAGAATTGTAATACTGTTTAGCTAACCCATACTCTGTCTTCTTGAGACAGCTGTCTCTAACAATTAGGTTTCCTCTGCGGTGAATAGTTATTGGGACGCAACAAAAAGGACACAGTACCATACGGACTACAAACACTATGTATACAAACATAATATATATAAAATTATATCATGGTTTATCAGTTGTGAAAATCCACTAAGTTTCTTACCTTCTTATCAACAGGACATGTGGGCTCATATTCAAACAAAAGTAAAATGCCTATTTACTTATTTTGAGGTATGTGCATTTTGGTATTTTTCTCATATTAAGGTCTGCATCACCTGCCCAGTAGAGATTTTTGTCACTGACTCAGCAGCTTTTTATATTACATCTGTAGATTACATGTATCACACAGCTTAATCTCATGTAAGAATTCTAGAAAATGCTTAACAAAATCACCCTAATTCTCTCACACAGAAAGTGACACAAGGAAAGGCAGGACTTTATCTCCAGGAAATCTCAGTTATTATTTATCAAAAACATACAATACTTTCACTTCATTCTGAAATTAAGTGAAAATAATAATTTCAAACAGTGTATGTCAGTCTATGTCTGCTTTTAACTGGGATGAAGAAAAAATCCCAATAAACTATAACATTTCTCTTGATGATTAGGGTTTTTCCCAGAATCATTAGGCTTATAGTTTGAGAGCAGACCTGTGACTTCAAAACGCAGGTGAAACGGCACTAGTTATTTCAAAAATGCATTGCTGCATGCTGCAGGTAACTACGTTGACCATTTTTCTTTTTTACATCCTTCATTGACAAAACGATTGAAATTAAAAATCAAAGAATCAGATTAAACATTTCCAGGAGAAAAACATCTGTTTGTCTTTCTACAAAAAGAAGAGTTAAAATGGCGGTGTCTGCTGAGCTCTATATAAATGTCTTGAACTTGACGCAGAACATTTCATTAAACAAATAACACAAACACTCCACGGTAATGATTTACCTCGTCTTTAAATGACTATGTTTTCCTACATCGTTTCTGCAGAGACATTTGCCTGAAATAACAGATATTTCAAAATAGTAAATACCAATAACCTTTATGTAAAAATAATGCCAATCTTATGCTTCTAATTAGTCAGAGAGCTGGCAACCGGTAAAACACATTTTGTAAAAGAGAGGCACAGTAAACTTAACCTCACACCTCATAAAAAGCTTTGTAGTCATCCCAGTGGTGGCTCTCAGCATCCTGTAAAATGCTTGTAGCACAAACTGTGACGCAGTAGTTCGTAACTTGAAACTGGAGAACGTTGATGAATTCTTGATATTGTTGGAGAGGCACTAGGAACAGGGGTCTGTTCAGAGAGAATGATCAAAGAGGGAAAGATTGAAAGGCTGTGCAGTAGGAGGTAACAATCCCCAGTGCTGCAAATGGTTTTGATTATTAGGTATCAATCATTCATTTCCTCTCGGTCCTGGAGTCTGAACCTAGCATTCAGTTTTGAAAAATATCTGGTCCTTGTTTCACAAGTTCTTTAAGCATATCTGTTCATCTATAAATTCTCATTTAACCTAGTCACTGAAAAATGTATTATTTCATCCTATTTCTTAATATAAAAGTACATTTGTCATTCAGTTATTGGGAAATTCTAAGTTGATGCATAATTGCATCAGCTCTGAGTGTGATAAAGAGAACACAAACACAGTGTCCAGAGATTATTTTTGGTAGGTATGTACTAAAACTCTTTCATAACACATGTAAGTAGAATTATTGAACAATATTTTGGTGCAGACCTCCCACTCACAAATACACGCTTCATGCAGGAGAGAGTTAAACATCAGAGGCAAACTAGCTCAACAGTGCATGCAACCCCGGAGAAATCATGCATTCCCTGAAAATTGCACTAGTTCAGGTGTCCCTCCCAAAAGGCCCAGTTTCTAATTTTAAATTACACATGTCTGTAGACACATGGACCAATAAAGATATTCCTAGTATCTTAAGTCAAAACAGAACAGCAAATGTGATTGTATTGTCCCCTAGGTCAATCACTGTCTCAGACTTTACACTACTACTTCATATCTTGTCTAATTTTTATCCTGCATGCAATGACAAATAAATTACAAAGCTATATTGGAGGCATTTGTTCATATTTCTGAATACATATGGTGTAAGGAAAAAGCGCAAGAATGTATATTTATACTTTCCTCTAAGATTGCTATGTGCTAAATCAGATTTTATGAAAATTCAGCTATTGCAAAGGTCAGAAAAGGAAATTAAGGCCCTATCTCTCTGTTCATATGAGAGCACAGTACATTCAGTTCACTGGACAATCCTATTTACTCAGACTTAATAAATAAAAAATATTGATCTGCAAATGAAATGCAGATCTTAAACATAAATAATTTGGTTTGTAATGGCTGCTTTAGATTATCAATAGCTTTGCTTCAGGTCTTTCCATAAGTAGTACAAGCAGTGCGTGTGCTAAAAAATATGATGCAATTTGGAAAACTACCACCACACTGTATCACCGAAGTGGAACGAGGTCCTGTATCATTTATGATTGGATTAAACCATTATAAGTAAAAGGGACTCACTTTTTGCTCGTTTCTCTCATTAAATTCCTATACATTGTAAAATGCTGAAAGACATATATCGCACTGGAAAGGGCAGCATGCAAGTCTTGCAGGGGAGCCTTGGAGGGAACATCTTTGCTCTTCTCCTCTAGTCTTGCCAGGACAGCTGTTGCCACTTTGCTGCAGGCCTCTACAAAGTTTGCTCTAATTTCCTGAAGAGAATCATCTCTGCATGCCAGAGCCAATGGAAGCAATGTGTCAAGTTCTTCCATGATGTCAGAACAAAACTGAGAGAAATAAACCTGGCATCAAATTATTTGTATTCTGACAGCACTGTTTAATTTATACACACTGGGGTCAGACTCTTGAATAATGAAATTGGCATAAAACATAAATATATTAAATCACACAAACATTTAATTCTGTTATACTGAGGAGAAATGTTTACCTACAGTAAATTAATTATTATTTCATTCCTTCTTGCTTTAAAGCTGCATAATACATACTGCGTAAGAAAATTAAACCCATCTTATGCTAGTAATGCCTTCAGTTTGGTTATGATTTCATTAGATGTGGATTCAAAGCATAAGGTCAATTCCTTGTAAACAAAGATAATTTTCTAAACTAATTTATTTTTAAAAATATACAAACACATTTTTTAATACTGAATTTAAAAACAAACTTGTCATCTCTTAGTAAATTTATACATTGATCCCCCTAACATTATCTCCCAAAAGCTGATGTATTATTTTAAGCAAATATTCATTAATAGCCTTCCTAATTTGCTAGAACAGTTGCACAGACTTCTACACAAAATCTTTCAAACACATATTCCCTTAGAAAAGCAATTTAATTAATCGTCATCAATGACCTTTCAGCCAAATCAAAGAACTCTACTTTGGCCATATTATTGGTTACGCTGATTAGTTAAATGGCATGTCTAAGGATATGAATACAGGAAATCCCTTTATAGCCATGCTTTAAAGCTTTCAGCATTTTCCCATTGAATCACTTGGTAACAGAGCAGATACTAATCAAAATGTTTTAGAACTTTCTGGATGAAAAAAATAAAGCCAGTGAAGTTTAAAAGTTAATTCTTTCAAGTAGAGACTATAGGCTATTGTATAAAGCTCTGTTCAGCCTCATATTGTAATGCCTCTCACTTCCTTCTTAATTCCATTTATGTAAGATATAGAATATTAATGGTACTGTAAGTACTTCAAAGTGTAGTTGGCAAACAGCCTTGGCATTCTGTCTCCCCTCAAACTTCAGATCTTTTGATACCTGCCTTAGCAATTCGTTTTGGTTGCTCCTCCTGTTGGACTGCTCCGCAGGACTCCTTCATTTGCGGGTTGTTTACAAGACTCATTGCATAGCCTGCAGCTGAAAACTCTTCTTTCTGCTCATGTTGAAGAATTTTAGTTGAAAAATCCTCGATTGCTATTGTTATACAGTGAGCCACAGAAGAAGACAGGTCTTTAAATGCATTTCTCCATCCAAAATTCAGTAAAATAGGCTGAAATACATATTTATATTAAATCAATCCAAATTCATTATTGAGTGTTATTATTGTCTGAAACTTACACAAACACCCATAATTAAAGGACATATATTAAAATCATATTAAACTCAGTAGATACACTCAACAAAAGTAAACATGCATAACAATATTAAATTTTTCATAAATTCTTTCGGAAATACAATTATAAACCCCTCGATTCAAACAAGATTGCTTTTTAAAAGCCATGCTTCATCTTGACGTTATTTATAATCTTTAACAGACTCTTTTTAACAAAGCCAAATAAATTTATAACAATTTCCAATAGTTTAACAAGGAATCCAGCAATGAAGACCCTGTAATAATTTTCACTGGAAGTTACTAACCATGAATATTAATGGAAAACATTTAGAGAAGCTGTTTTAGCACAGCCACATTGGATTTCACTTCTCTATAGCTGGATTTATCAAAGATTAAAATGTTTAAATAGAGATTTCTAGCTATTAACCAATGCTGGCACTTACTATGGTTTACATCAGTTCCCAGCCTTCTATAAGCAGAGACTTGTGAGTTATCTGAAGGGCAACAGTTGCGAGAAGTAGACACAGTAGGACATGATTACTTTTCCACTAATTTTGCTTTGCATTGCTCATATAACATATAGCAGACTTAAACCTTAACAGAAGTGGCCAGTTGAGAACTGCATCACTATAAGAGAAATATTTTAATGACGTGAGATATAAAGATCCCCAATATGACAGCATAGTAGGAGAAAAGAAAGGAAGGATTTCTAACAACTTGCAGCTATAATGCTAAATCGGAAGACAATGAAGGGTTATGAAGTGGAGCCCTTACAGCTTACTCTAATTTAGAAGTTGCCTCCTCCTTCCCCTCTTCTTCCCCACTCCCAACACTCAGTTCTCGTGAGCACAGAGACAGCTCCCATGGACACCCATTTCTGCACTTTCTCTTTTTTTTTTTTTTTAATCTTGTGTCAAGTAAAGCTCAATCTTCTCAAAACATTGTTATTTGCAATCTCTAAGATATAGGAACATTAGTATCACAAACTGATTCAAAGCACGTTTAAAAAGTAATTTCAGCAACAAAGTTGAGCCATTAGGAAATTAAATTCCAGTCTTGCAAAGTGTCAGATTTTTAGAGCATTTAGGTCCTATAAATTCAACAATAAAAATTTGTTTAGTAGTAAATGGAATGCAGATTACAACTCAATCTTGTACATACATTCTACAAAGCACAGTCCTTAGTACAAAGTAATTTCTTGGCTTCAAAGAAACCGGACATTGTGTGAGTACTTATCCCTATAGCATTTGATCATAATGATGCTTGCTAAGAACTTGATAGATTTTTTTTTTCAAGATTCTGCTGTATTTGACAATATATTTAATACTGTAGAAAGCTATCATATTTTAGCATGTTTTTACTGTTTTGTTATGAGTTATATCTCTGATGTTAAATGTGTTCTGTTACTAAATCTTAAATAACAACCACTTCTTTGTGAATGCCAAAATTTTATTCCATTTTAACTGAGACTTTGCACCTAAAATTAATTGCAGTAGCTAAATAATGAAGCTATGGCAATAGGTGTTTATAATGAACATGGTGACAGACTACACTAGAGACACAGACCAAAGAAAATCCCCTACAAAGTGTAAGACTCTTTTCATACTCACCTCTTCTACCTGAAGTAACTGTTCAGGAAGCACAGTGGTTTCATTTGCTCCAGTTTCTCCTATTAAAAGCTCCCCACCAGCTTTCTTCAGAACTCCTGCACAGTATGATAAAAGGGATCAAAGTTAAGATTAATTCTGTAGAAAAGTCAGCAGCCTACAACACCTTCTGATATATCAATATGAAGCATAAAAAAACCCTCAACAAGATGTAGGGGAATACTAATGTTATGATAAAGTCAAATTCAGGTTATACACAGCTCCTTTTATATAACATGATGAAATCCACATCCCATTGTATTCATATTTTATACAAACGCACATATAATGTGTAAAATATAGTTTCTTTTGTCATTAATTCATTTTTATACTGATTGTGCAGTCACCCACTCCTAGGGAGAACAGATAACGTTAGAACAGCTGTGTAGAAATTAATTTCTATTCTTTGTTCAATAAATTACATGAATTGCACACTAATGTATTTTTATAGTTTTTACTTATTTGGAAACGCCAATATGATAAGAATAAAAAGACAGTTAATTAGTACAGTTATTATAAGCAAAATAATGGTGACAGGAACAAGAACAAGTGAAGCTTCTTAAGAAGGGCTGGTACAAAGCTCACTCATAAATCTTGGAGTAATGGGAATATTGCCCCAGTTTTCACAAGGACAAACAAATATTTGGGGCAGATACCACTTCTGTCAGCACTTCAAGAAATCCAGGAGGTTCTTGGAGTGTACTGGTGGTAACTTCCTCCTCCAAGTGATAGAGAAGCCAACAAGGAGAGGTGCTATGCTGGATCTCCTCACCAAAAAGGAGGATGTTGTTAGGAATGTGAAGATCAATGGCAGCCTTTGCTGCAGTGACCATGAGATGGTGGAGTTCAGAATCCCAAGCGCAGGGAGGAGGGTGAAAATCAAGCTCACAACCCTGGACATGAGGGGAGCAGAGACTGGCCTCTTGAAAGATCTGCTTGGAAGAGTCCCATGGGATAAGGACCTTGATGAAAATGGGGCCCAAGAAAGGGCCCATATTCAAGGATGACCTCCTCCAAGCTCAGGAGAGTCAGAAAAAAAATTCCAGGAGGACTGCATGGATGAACAAGGATCTCCTAGCCAAATTCAAACACAAAATGAAGATTGCAGAGAGTGGAAACAAGGAAGGGTAACCTGAGAGGAACACAGAAACAATGTCTGAGTATCCAGGGACTACATTAGGAAAGCTGAAGCCCAAATGCAACCAATCTGGACAGGGATGTCGAAGACAAGAAGAAGGGCTTCTATAAGTACACAGGTGGCAAAAGGCAGATTAGGGAAAATGTGGGCTCATTGCTCAACAAGATGGGGATTCTGGTTACACAGGCATAGGAAACACTGAGGTACCGAATGCCTTCTTTGACTCAGTCTTTACTACCGAGACCAGCCTCCAGGAATCCCAGATCCCTGAGACTAGGGGGTAAAGTTGGAGCAAGCAAGATGGACCTTTGGTGGAACAGGATCAGGTCTGGGAATACTTAAGCAAATTGGACATGGGCCCTGGTGGGATGCATCCACAAGTATGGAGGGAGCTGGCAGATGTCATTGCAAGGTCACTCTCAATAATCTTTGATCAATCATGGCAATGGGGAGAAGTGTCCAAAGACAGGTAGAAAGCAAATGTCACTCACTCCTGTACCTTTGCTGCAAAGAAGGCTAACGATGTCCTGGGCTGCATTAGACAAACTATTGCTGGTCAAGGGAGGTGATCCTTCCCCTATTCTCAGCACGGGTAAGACCACAGCTGGAGTATTGTGTCCAGTTCTGGGGTCCCCAGTATA
The DNA here is from genome assembly GCF_000690775.1 of Eurypyga helias. NCBI lineage: Eukaryota > Metazoa > Chordata > Aves > Eurypygiformes > Eurypygidae > Eurypyga > Eurypyga helias. The sequence goes on along the minus strand of NW_010240898.1, from coordinate 21,067 downwards.
AGAGAGACATGGACATACTGGAGAGTACAGTATGGAGTGCAAACAGGCACAAACTGGAACACAGGAGGCTCCATCTGAACTCAGGAAACACTTTTTTCCTGTGAGGGTGACCAAGCACGGGTGCTGGTTGTCCAGAAAGGCTACAGAGTCTCCATCTTTAGAGATGCTCAAAAGCTGTCTGGATATGGTCCTGGACAACTGTCTGTACATGACCCTGCCTGAGCAGGGCTGTTGGACCAGATGACCTCCAAAGGTCCCTTCCAACCTCAACCATTCTATGATTCTGTGTCTTGAAAGAAATATGAGAATAAAATCAAACAATATGGTATTTTTAAAATCCGTCTCCTAGCTTAAAGTTGGTAAACAAGACAGATGCAGATATTCCTAACTTAGTGTATCTTGTGACATTAAAACCAAAAATTTTTAAATGATTGAGTGATGTCAAACATTGTTAAATAATATCTTCAAAGCACAAACTTAAAAGTATTCAGTCACCTGAAGTCACTGGTAGTACACATGGCCAAGGATTAAAGAGCTTTTCCCTTTCTATGAAATACCCAGTATTTGCACATACACAGAATTTCATTTACACAAAGTGGATTTTATGTTACCTCTAAACAATTCAACCTTGGAAAATGAACACTCTGCTTCTCATACACCTATTGTGCATTCTAAAGATTCAGGGATTTTTTTTTTTTGGTGAGGTTTTGTGTTTTGGGTTTTTTTTCCTTTTTTTCTCAAGCACTGTTTTTGTATACATTTTCAAAAGACATCAGGGCAAACCAGATTTGACCTGGGAAAAATGAAAGAAAATGGTAGAATAAAAAACCAGAAAAGACTAACCAGATCATCTAGCTCCCTGATCATTCAATATGTTAAGACAGCACCATAAACATACTGATTTTTTTTAACAATGTTCTAATGTATGTTATGATGTTCCTACAGGTTTCTTTAGAAATTACTCCATAATAAAAAAAAAAGGCGCCTAACTGACTGGATATTTTCCCTCTTTTCTATTCTTTGCCTTCTACCTTAAATTTCCCTTGTTCTTCCTAGCAATTCTTTTTTATAGATATAACACCTGATTCTAACTATATCCACAATTGAATATCCATATATTCACGTTCTATTATCATGGACTTGCTGCCTTACCTGTTAAGAACTCACAGCTGAGATAAATAGGCATCTAGGTGATGGTAGATCTGTGTCTCTGGGACCAGAGGTGAAGAGACAAATGATGCATCTGCCAGCATCAGTCATTTTAAAAGTTCCTTCATTTTTAAATTAACAGGTGCTACAAGTTCTCCCCACCTCCTTTTCTAACTAACAGCCTGGGCACTCTTGTCCTGTATTCATATACATCTATCTATGTGCATGCAGGCTCACGCGCATAGAAAACCTTTTCTGGTCTTCCCAAACAAGCCCCAAGGTCAAGCCTCCTGTCTTTAACTAGGCTCCTCTGGTTTCCCAAATTTTTGCTTTTTCCAAATCTCATCTAAGTGAAGTTGGCCTTAATCCTCTTCAATTTAACCTCCAGCTAACAAGGGCTCCCTTCACACTTCTCACTGATCATTGCACACTAGCCACAGCTCCCCCCCCCTACAAAAGCCTCTGCACTACAGATGCTACCACAACCTTCCTCCCAAACACCGTTTCCACAGAGACACATATCAAATTAGCGTCTTTCTGTCCTGCTACTTCTATACTTGTCTTCTGACTGTCTTGCCCTAATCAGCAAACTCCCCTGGGAAATAAAAGTGCAGCTTTATTCAAGACACTGGTACAGCTGCTGTAGTGAAGCTACTCAGCCCAAATTAGTTTGCCATTGCAGACAGGAAGGCAGGCAATGTGATGGAGGAAGCAACCCTACCTAGACAGCTATAGTTCTGTACACAAATTCTTTGACCCCTCTCTTCTCCCAGACTCCAAAACTCAAACTCCATTTGCACATACAGACAGAAATGTATGCAATCCTTCCCATATGGCTGCTTAGAGGACAGAAATTGCAGAAACAGAGCAGAAAGAAGCTAATGTCATGAAACAAGACGAAGGCTAAAGGAAAACTTAGTTGCTCCCTTTCCAGAGCATATTCTACACCTACACTGTTTTGGGTTTGGGTTGGGTTTTTTTTTTTTGAATATCAGGGAAGATTGGATTAATCACAAATCCTTTCTATGTCTTTCTTGAAACTTGTGTTCTACAAACTTGATAAACTGCTCATACCTTGTGTATTTCCTTCAGTTTACCAGCCAGGCAGGTTGAATAATTTTGATAGCAAATATTCAAAACAAGATTATATCAAGTGCTTCTCACTTAACATCAAAACTCTTCAGCCAAATTTCGATATGTGTATTAAAATTAGTCTGGAATTATTCTTCTCTTTAAAGAAAACCTTTGTGCCTATGTCCCCCCCGTCTTCAATGTATCTAACTCTTTCTCCAACTCAGTGTTTTTCTGTTTTGTAACAATGATGACAGGAAGACCTCTTGCATTGCTAATATAAATATTTTTCTTCCTTGTGAGAAGTTTTATTATATGATTTTTCTAAAGATTTCCATAGTTTTCCTATTTTTTCCACAGTATTTAGGGCCATAACAATAGTCATTGTGATATCTTGCATGCAGGATAGAATAGCAGAGCAACAACTAAACCTTTTGTATGACAGCTCACTAAATGTGAATAAGGTAAGAAACAGTGCCGTCCAGTTGGATTCAGCTGGCTCAGCCAGAACTTTCATTGAAACTGTATTGGAAATAATACCTCTTGCAGAAATGGGAAATACCAATCACCTCCAAATATAAATAAGCAGAAGAAACAAAAAGTATTTGACTAGCTGTAGATCAAAAAACCTCTTGCTTTCTATCTTCAGTAATGGACTTTTTATTTGTTGTACTATACTGAGCAAACTGTAATAACACAAATACAAAAAATGTACATCTAAAATCAATCGCCCCTAGTATAAATTCCATCTTCACTTTGGACCTATCTGTTGAAGCTATGCATTTCTTAAAGAAGCTACTTAAATATCTTGCTTTGAGTCCAAAGCAAAAATCACACCTTTTTTTCTTGAGTCTTTACAACTTCAAAATCTACTGAGAGGTTGCACCTCATAAATTTGATTCCATACTCCTTTTATTACAATTCCCAGAAATGGATATAGAGTAAAGGATTTCTTCTTATGCTGTGAAGGAAAGACCTTTGCAAATATTCCCAGTCCCCTGAGGCAAACCTTGTAAACCTAAGGGCTTGACAACTTTGCCCACAGTGTTTCAAAGAGCTCCATTCGAAAAAGCTTTTCTTGGTACTCATTATCTGATCTGTCCAAAGTTCACCTTTCTCACTGGAATGGAAAAAAAGTGAGAGACAGATGAAAGTACGTCAGATGTTTGATTTTTTAAAAGTCTCAACAAGAGCCTTCTGAAAAGCCAGAGGGAAAAGAAATCTACCTTGAAGATGGGAAGAAAATGCAATTTTGTAGGATTCTAAACCAAAATCTCCTGCTTAACCCTTGACTGCAGCTGAATGTTCCAGATTCCTTCAAAGAGAACAACCCTTGCAATGCTGAAAGTACTAGGTATGTCAGAACATTTCAGGAATTTGAACTGATATTGTTAATAGAGAAGTAGACTACCTCATCACAGTAGGCATGACAAGATACATGCAGAAGAAAGAGTTAAACATCTAGTCAAGACAAAATAGAAGGTGGTTATCCTTTAGTTTTCTGACACCTATTGTATGTAATGGAATGAAGGAAGGTCATGGAACACTGAAAATAAATATTCTCTAAATGTTAGGAAAACACAGACACCATTTCTCAGGAAGGCAGAGTAGCAGTCCTGTCCAGATGCCAAACTAAAATTCAGGAATGGAACAAAACCACATCATCAGTTATTTGTCTGAGACCTTTTCATGTTTTTCTCCTTTTATTTGATTTAAGAAAAAATTTGAACACTACACTAGCAGTAGATAAAATGTGTATTTATACTATTGGGTTTTTTAATTGTGCTTAGATAACACAAATATAATTTGAAATCATGTGCAAAACTTATCCTGTATGTATTGTTTATTGAAGAATACATGCTAAGTTAGGCCTGGTAAAGGAAATTCAAAAAATAAAATCAGGAATAACTGGATGGAGAATAGAGAACAGAAGTTACAGTGGAAAGTGCAATTCACAGAATTCAATCTAAGCCTAACAATTTGGGAGAATGAGGATTCTGAATATATTCCAGAAGATGCCAGATACAGAACTCTCAAACTGAACTCAGAGTACTATCCGTATCACCTAAAAAAACTCTCTATATCCATCTCCCTACATAGTTCACTCTGGTTCACTGTTTCCTTCGGTGCTATTGTCTGCCATAGGGTTACCATCAGAGAACACTGGTAGGCAGTACTTCCCTCTAACATCTATTTTCAACCACCTAAATTGGTCTTCATAGGATTCCATTGTGCACACTGCAAAGAAACTTGTCTTGTTGCCAGCTAGAACTGTGAACTACATGTCTTTCTTTTCTTCACTGTTCTTTTTTTGGTTCACAAGCAACCTCCTACCAAAAGCAGAATCCGCAGAAGAGACTACATCCAAGCGATAATGCAATGAAAAAGTATGAAGAGAAGCCCAGGTGGCCACCTTGCAAATTTCCAATGTGGAAGCCTTCGACCTCTCCGCCCAAGAAGCAGCTATAGTCCTAGTGTAATGAGCTTTACAAACCCTGGGAGCCTCTTTACCCTTAACTACATACGCCTCCCTAATACAATCCCTTAACCATCTAGCTAAGGAACTCTTAGAAGCCATTTGACCCCTCTTAAGACCCCCTAAGAGTACAAACAATCTGTCAGAAGATATGAAATCTTTGATTCTTCTGTGATAAACCCTAAGTGTTCTTCTTACATCCAATTTATGCAGCCATTGCTCTTTGTCATCGCTGGGTTTAGGAAAAATGAGGGCCAAGAAACCGTCTGGTTTAGATAAAACTCAGATGCCATCTTTGGGACAAAAAAAAAAATTTAAAAAGAGGAACCATCCAAAGAACTACTTTGTTTCTGATGGAACTTTACACATGTTCTATATATCTAGATTGAAGTACTATGGGATATGCTGAACAAAAATCAACTAAAACAGCCATTGAAACAGCTATACACATAAACGCAACACTTGACACAAGCACATGAAAAAACATTATTTTCGTTGCATCTCTGCGTGAGTTACATAGATAAAAAGGCTCCCATGAATACTAAAAGCAACCAAAAAGAAAAGGAAGCAAGTGTCAGGTTCCAATCTATGTGATGCCTAGGGAAACTTTAGTTCACTTGGATATTAGCCTACCTTTTATGAATTGGCCAGCCTCCCTTAATTTACCAGCAGTACTACTTGCAGAGGACTGATACTTCAGATACACCTACACTGAAGTGACTGCAGGGTAGTTTGGGATAGACCCAACCTAGCTTTAAACCAGTGAGAGAGAGTACAGGTAACTGTCTAGCAACAACTGCACATGGTTCAACTTGGGCTGATTTGCTCTGCTGCTTAGGCTGGTTCTGCAGCCTGTGCTGCACTGTAAATCTCATACTGCTTTGGACAGATCTACACTCTACATTCTGTTAAATGAAACAGGATTTCTAGTAAGAAGGCTTCTAAATAAGAACAGAAGATGGTCATTATATTTTCTAGTCACATATTATAATGTGTTCTGATGAAAATAAGGCAAGGATTCTAATAATTCCGTATCAAAACTCAGCCTTCATCAGTGAAAAAAATAAGATTATCAGAACAATATAGGACATTAACAGAGAAAATCTTAAATCCCTTTTGGTACTTAACAGAACCTGGAACTACTGGGAACATCGCTCTCATTCTCCCATATCAAATCATCTTTCACTTCATAACTACAACTGAGATTTCTCATAATATGAAGTGAAAATAACACCAACAAATCCTTCTTCTAGCCAGAGTTTGTTTTGTGGGTTTTTTTTTTTTTTTTTGTTTGTTTGTTTTAACTTCTCTGGCCATGTTTTCTCTTCATATCAGTTTCTTCCAGAAACTTCCAGTTTCTTCCAGAAACTGATATAACTGAGCAAAGTTTTGTGAATAAAACCACCTGATCGGCAACAGCAGCACTAAAAACAAAGGTATATCTGATGACCTCACTAACATCACCTGCAAAAGGTTTACCTTCACCTGTGTTTCAGGCTAAAAGTAATTTTATGCTTTCTCCTATAACAAGAGCCAGTAATATTCCCCAATCAGATTTATTAAGTGGAGGTACCATTCAAGAACTTGTTATAGAAATGATTACTCTGAAAGAAGACTTTTGAGGACCAGTTCTAAATGTAATTCACCTTGCAGAAATGCCTGCAGGATGAAGTCTTACGTACACTTCCTGGAAAGTAAAACATTTCTTGCTAATGTTGCAACCACTAAGTTTTCTGAATTACAGAAGATCATGTCTTAGAGCGTAGTTAGTTAAACATGTCAAATAAATTTCCCATTCAAGAGTTTTTCAAATGTTTTATTTTATCACAGAAAACACAACTAAAAATCACCCTTTTCTCCACATTACCCCTGTGAGAAATTTGCTTTAACGCCTCTGTAGGATCAAGGACATAAGGGGTAAAACATAGTGTATAATAACATTTCTTGAGAACTAGTAAAACCAAGAGATTAAAGGAGGCAGAAATACATTGAAATCAATATTAAAAAAATGGAACCTGAATGCAAATTTTGTTTGAGCTTTGATGTATATTCTAAAAATACATAGGTTAACCTGTATTTATATCTGAGTGTCAGTACTTCAGATGAAGAATCCATCAACAAAATGTGTCCACCAGAAATCTTCTTATTTAATATTTTTTATCAATTTAACATTCTGAAACCACATTCCCCAAACACCTTTCTTCTCTGCCTGCAGCTTGACTAGACAGATACCGAGTATTTGACTCCACCTACACTCTCTCCCTAAGCAGCCTGGCCTCATTTCTGGTCTGATCCTTTCCTACAACACAATCAAAGCTCTTGAAACCACTTGGTCTCTGGTGACCTGGAATCTCTCTACTGGCAGCAGTAACAGAGTAGAAGAACATTTATGAGCCTACTGTGACTTGGAAGGTGTGATTCACCTGAATTTTCAGGTTCTCCTCATAGGACATGAGTGCAACTAGATGAAAAACACAGTGAGCTTGGAATCTAAAGCAAATGCAAACTTGAGGCTTGATGATGAAGCTTTTTACTTTCTGATGTAGAGCTTACTTCTGTAAAATACCCACTGAAGCCAGTGGGATAAGGATGATAGTAAATGTAGTACGTATTAGTCTATGTTTGCGAGAACTACAGGTTAGAGCAGGACTATATACTAAAACATGCATTTGCACATTAACCAAGAATTAAACTGACATTCAGGTCAGTGTTTTTCTCTCTTGAAAAAGGCAGTTTTCAAGGACAAGTTTTGAAAGAGTCAAAGTTTCAAAGAATTCAGACTCCATCCATTGATTTGTCCTACATGAAACACAGGATTTTATAGCTAACTCAATAGGACATATTATATTAGAGTGTTTGATAGTTTTACATTATGATTCTTCATTAACAACTACTGTACAACACATATTTGTGCACAACTATCAGTTCTTTTCCACAAATTGTTGTGCTCAAATGTAAATCTGCATATTTCAAAAATATTTTCAGTGGATATGGTAAAAACTTCATTAAGAAATACAATGATATAAATTACATAATTAATGTTGAAAATCATATAAAACCATGCTTTTGCATAAAGGAGAATCAAAAAATAAGGAAGAGCATTCATTACCTTGAACATTCTTATTCTTCTCTGTAAATGAAGGCATCAACAGAATTTCTGCCGAGAGCTCTTCAATTTTTTCTTCCATTAATAAGAAGAGTTTGATAAGTTGAGAAAGACATTTGAGTTGATACAATGTTAAGCAGAAGTTCCTTCCTTTTTTGTGGCATTCTTGGGAGGCTGTTCAAGTAAAATAATGAAATAGCTTTTACAATGGTTTAACAAATGATCCTGCAAAACTGATTATGTAAGAAATAACAATCAAGCAATTTAACTTTTTTCATAGCAAGATGTATGTTTCCCTCATTTAAAATACTGTTACGTACAAAATATTTTCTACATCTTTGGCATTTCTCAACTATCTTAGAAGTTACAACTTAATTCCAGGTTTTGTTATTTTTTGTTATTTTGTTATTATAACTGGGATTTTTTTCCAAGAAACAGATCTACTCAGAAACTTTCTTACCTATGTTTAACAGAAAAAAAACCCCACTATATTGCAAAAACTGATTGAACAAAAGAAAAAAACCCACATCATTACTATATTTTAATGGTTTGGGACATCACATCACTACACTGTCACTCTGCAAGTCACCTTGTCTGTTTAACAATCTGCTAGCACAATACAGTTGATGAATATGACATTTGAGTGAAAAGAAACATCAATCTAACACTCCACAACTTTACATATGTGGGGTTTGAAAACAAGTGAGACTGTCAGTGAACAAATATCAGCAAGTATTATACCTATAAGCATTTGGTATTTAAAAGAAGAAACTGAACATTTTATTTTGAAAGGTTAACACTTGTAATCATAACATATAATCATGTCACATCAACCAGGGAACTCTGATTTGAGCACAGGCAGACTATAAAAGACTCTGAGCTGTTTCCAATTCACTTTTACCAAACCACATGGTTTTAAGTACTTTAATTTTGTAACTCCTTTAAATGTAATAACAAATTTGCACTTCTATGAAAATTGTGGAGATCTGATACCATGTTCCCATGCAGTTATGTTGCAGATGTAACATCAGCAGAACAGTTTATGTAGAAATGTCAGAGTGAGAACCAGAGTAGTTTGAAAGGGAAGCTCTGAGAGAGGAAAACAAATAGAAATTGATTGAAATGTACTTTTATGTGTCAAATCTCTCTTACCTTTGCAATTTCGAAGTACTCAGTACCTCCCTTTTTCCTCAAAGTTCCTAGATATTTTTTCTAGGTATTCACAAATCACTTTTAAATAGACATAGATCTAAGTAGCAGAACTGAGCCCTGAATACAAATTCCCTAATTTGCTATTCCAGTTTTGCAGCCTGAGAGATTGAACTGTGAGTTTTGCATCCACATCTGAATTTCCTCAAAGTTCCAAACAGATGCATTCATGCTAGTCCCTTGCATTTCTAAGAATGGCAAAAGAAAGTGTTATGTGTAATTGCCTGTTAGTGCCTTTCCTCTCTGAATAACAGGTAAATAATAACTGCATCACTAGATTTCCAATTTTAAGTCTTAAACTTCCAGCAAAGACATTCTGCTATTCAGAGATTTTTACTCCTTTACCTGAAAGCTGGATAATATAAACTGAGTTTAACTGACATAACTGCCGGAGTCTGTAGACAGCTAGAAATAACATATTCAAGATCTAAGAAGCACAAATCACACCATAAAAATCAATGGAATATTATTTCTGTCTCCTGTAATTTGAAAACTCTGTGATACTCATGGGGCCACAAGTTCTACCAGGAGCCTGCTCCACCATGGTCTGCCCATGGGGTCACAGCTTCCTTTGGGTTGAAGTGAGCTGAAGTATAGACAAAATTCTAGATACTTGAAGGTAGGGAAGAATACTGGGTTAATACAAAATGAAGAATAGACGGAGATAAGCATAGAGGAAACCCAGTCTTTGATAAAACACACTAACATATGTGCCATCAACTAATAAGTAGACAGCCCTCACAGTGAAGAGGAAAGAAGGTGAGAGAATAGTGGTGTAAGTGCACTCAGGAAGGCCTGAAGTATGAAGCTGAAACCCCTTGAATAAGTCAGATTTGGAAGTCATGAGAAACCAGTAAACTGTGGGTGGAGAGAACATAATGATCCAGTTCAACATAAAGTGATATGCAAACCCCTGTGACTAGAAGATAGCCAAGATAAAGGCATTAGAAAACAGAAAGAAAAGATAAGACCACCATGTAATAAATACTATTATCCAAGAATAGCTGACATTAAAGAAAGCAGGCTTAGCAATGATTTTGCATCAAAGTGGTAAGGCAGAGATGGGATGCACCGCATAACCCTGATCCTAAGACTTCTCTGGAAGGAGGAAAACAACCAAGCCACCAGCCAATGAACCAAATACCTATATGGCATTTATATAGAGCCCCATAGATTATGGGTAACCCATTCCTAAATCTTCTTTTTTCCTCTGTTAGCCTTTGTTGTGATAATGTAATGTGACTTTCATGTGACATAAAAGTATACCAAAGATCTGGATGTGACAAAGATTCGTGCATCATTTACATAAGCTTTTTGTTACAACACTATAGATGGGTCAAGCCACATACCCTCACAAGTCATGCTGATGTATAATTGAACCTGGCTATCAACTAAAATCAATGGTAATAATGCAATAGGTATTTGAAAGGACAAGTGCTGGTCTAGTAACTGCTCTCAACTGCTGACACACATAGCTCACATAAAAGTTATGTGTTATTCTGCACATTTTAGGCTTTTGACTCAGGGTAGTAATCTTTGACCTACCCACACAACCTACCCAGAATTATCACTGCAAGGCACTGTTCCATCTCCTTTTACTCATGCAGAAACCATGGGTCTTACTAAAGTGCAGTCTCTCCAGCTGCAGAAGCATGCCAGAAACCCAGGCATTGACTAATTCTTAGGTAAGACTGGTGTTATTTCTTGTGGGTTTGCTTAGCAAAAGAATGTTATTGGATAGTCCAATTTTTGGAATAACTTAGTTTGAACCACAATTCTGCTTAGCTCATCCACAGCAATTTGGAAGACCTGAACAGAAGGAACCACCAGAAGTGGATTTCCTTTCACATATGGCCATTGCCATGTCCACAGTTTTACTGTCTCCCAGAAATGACAACTCTTTTATTCAGTGTTTGGATACACACCTGAGTATCCAAAATTTGATTAAAGATCTTATATACATCCCAGACACTCAGGTTTCAGAATACTGATGGCAGCATTCAACTCTAAAGACCACTGACGAGGCTGATTGAATGAGCACATCACAGTCCATTTTTCAGCAGAGGGGAATGAAAAAGCATTTTTCCTCGGACAATTTTCTGATTGGAAAACCACAGGAAAGAAACATTCAAGGACTGTGTAAGAGCAAACAGTTAAGCAGCCAACGTGATGGCAAACAGAAAATGTGGAAACAGATCTATGTCTTGCAGAAGGTGGTCATGAAGAGTGCAGGCCTCCACGTGGACAAATGTTAAATAGACATGAGGATTCATTGTGATACGTCTTCAACCAAGTCTTCGTGTCATGAAGCCTGGAGGAAAATCAGTCCCACCCAGTGCATGAAGACTCTGAAAAAGTTACTGAATGGATCACGACTTATGATGTTAGGTCAGAGAACTCATATAACTTCATTTCCTCTGGCATGCTCAGATACCAACAAATGACAGGCAGTAGGAATCTGCCATCCCAAACAAGGTGACTCTTAGAGAGCTTTGCTAAGAGAAAAAAGAAGCCTCAGATCAAACTAATACTGAGTATCTATCAAATTGTGCAAGGTTTTCCAGAGCACACTGGTGCCACGGCTGATGCAGTCTTACATAACTAGAGAAACTGAGGGCACTTATTTTGAAGTTTGGCCTTTCACTTTAGCAGAGTGGATTGAAGCTGAAGAAATTTTCCTAAGACCTGAAGGACATGCCCCACTTGTTGAAGAATGAAGCAGTCCATCTTACCAGAGACCATTTGGCTGGTTAAATCTGGACAGAAGTATCAGGAAGTGGGAATGAGCACTCTCACCTAGCTGATCAACCATCCTGCTAAACTAAGGGTTAGAGACAGCCTACACCGGATCTCAAGGTTCTGTTCAGATCTCATCCAAGCCTCATGACATCAAAAAAGCGACAAATGCCTCGCCCTTTCCAAAGCAGCAGGAAAGCGTCAAATGCTGGCAAGTCTAAGGATGAAATATGGCCATTGTACATATTACACACTTGAGGAGAGGTCCTGAGTGAAGGCCTCATTACCACAGACGTAAGTAATAAAGGCTATTCACTGGGAGGTTGGGTGGGGAGATAGGCCTGGTAGTAAAAATGTAAAGATACATGAAGCATGCAGAATACTCCGGGTCCCACATCTCCCAAGTTAAGATAGTGTTATGACAAACATACATCAAAAATAAAGCACAAATAAAGTCTGATCTGCCTTTTTTGTCCAGCCTTTCAAAACAATCTAAGCTTCTGTTCTACCTTGCCTATCATGAATCTAAATACTAATTTAGTTCTCAAAATTCTCATAAAAATGTTTAAACAACTTAACATAAAATCCATGACTCTACACTTTTCTTTGATTATGAAAAACACAACACTTCAAACAAGGAAATGGTAACTTTACTGAAGTTTTTAGTATAAAATCCTGAGAACAGAGTAATAGAAAATTATTCTCACTTAGACTAGTTACAAGAAATGTTAGTGCAAAGTATAAATAATTTAAAAAATTCCAAGCACCTGAAATAGGGGTGTCTAAGAAACAAGACTCTCTCTATATAATTTACATAAGAGCATAATTTTGTAAGAGTAATTATACTGGGTTCAAGAACAGAGTTTTTAATATAAGTGTCCTTGGCTTGGACAGTGATTGAAAGAGGAAGACTAAATAAAAATATAATAAGGAAACCATATAGAATATTTTTTCCTCAGAGCTTACCAAGGTCTTGACCACTTGCAGTTGGGCAGCTCCCATGGTAGTGGGTTTCCATTTCATCAATTTCCCCAGTTTCCCTTTCACCCCACGTACATTTTTATCATCCAAAACAATTTGTGGAAAGAAATTCCACACTTTAAATACACTCTGGCTTAAAAATTATGTAATTTTGTTGGCATGAATATTTCACCTTCCGGCTTCACCTGATGCCAGCTAGGTTTAAGAATCAGCCAATCCCTCATCTCTAGTTATTTTTATAATGCCTCCCTTAATTTTGTAGACAACTATTGTATCCTACCATCTACATTTCGTTTTCAAACTGAAGAATGGTAGCTTGCATATTTTTCCTTATATGGAAGCTGTTCTACATTTGTCACCTTGCTGCCCTTCTCTAAGTCTTTTCTGCTTTTTTCTACATCAGTACCTAATAGATAAGCCAATATAGGATATAGTCTAGTAAAACAGACAGTATCAATACTGTAAAAAGAGGCACATAGGGATTACTGGTGAAATCAAGGACAACTTTGCAGTACTAACAGTTAAATCAATACCTTATCTTCTAATAAGATAATAAATGCATTCTAAAGCTGATTTTACTCAATATTAATTCTAACAAAAAATCAGCGTGTCATTCACACATTAAGGTTAAATTCAGTGTGGATGCAATACATCTTGAACACTGAATCTTAGTCTTCTCTTATGTATTTGTATATAAAGGTATCACCTGCAAAATAATGTAACTACTTGGGAGCTCTTAGGAATAAAAGGAGATGGTATTAGAGAATTTCAGTTCACCTGTGATGAAGTTGAGAAGTGCCCATATAAATTCTAAGCCAGCTAATAAGTTAATTAAAGCATTTTTCAAGCAACATAGGGTGAAAGACACACATTCAATGAAGTTCTTGATCATAGTACCTCAGCTTCTCTTAAATACTTAAATTCAGTAGCAAGATATCTGCCTTTATCTTACCACTTGAAAAGATTTGCCATCGTCTCTAAAAATGAAGCAGCATGAGAAATAAGGCTGTGTTAGACATAAATGACCTGTGTACACCTGCTGACTTGTGACTTCATAGCAAGTTTCAAAAGTGGTACTTTCCTCAAATCTGTAGCTCCTGAAACCATTAAATAAAGTGTCTCCAATTTCCTTGGTTATAGCCTGGAAGTATTTAAAATCTCAAAAGGCATAAGAAAATATGTATATAAATGAATCCTATAACTCTAACATAAATTTTGTTACTTTTTCCTTTTATTTTTTTTTTAATGACCATGGAAACTTAAATGTTTTAAACAATGTGGCATTCACAACATCTCAAAAAACTGAATAGCTAATACTTATAATTTCAACCCATCCAGGGATGTGACACAGTAAAGTGTGTTGTAGAAAATCCTGCATCATAGGTGAGTTGGTTGTGGATGCTGAAGAACAGCTAAACCATGACAGCATTGCTCTCAGATTAATTAGCCTTACTACTCAGTGTACAGAGCCACATAGCCTAACTGCTTCTGAGACTCATGATGGAATCCTTGGAAAGCAACCTGATGACTGTCTTCTTCAGTGATTACATTGGGGATTTCTTTTTTTACCAAGGGTTTAAAACACTTTTAATCAATTTTACTATAAAATACCTTCCCAATACATTAAATATCATTCCCCTGCCCCCATTTATAAAGCTGAATTTCATGCAAGATAGGTCTACAATATTGTTCTACAAGGGACACAAGAAAGTGATGTCAGGGATTTCATCCAATAAACCTGTATGAAGAAGAAAATCGAAAAAGTGCAATATTAAACTAAAAATCTAACTACCACCTGTGTACAAATAATAAAGCCTTTTCATAAATGGAACTAACATACTGTTAAAATCTGAAAAGAAATAGACTAATAAAGCAACAGAAACTCAGCTACGGATAGTCACAGTGTACAGGGATATTTCAAGGGGTAAATTTTCAAAGCAGTGCACAGGGAGTTACGTACATAAATTCCATTAACAATAATGTGTTCCTCAGGTCTCAGTGATATTAACTTTTAAGTGATGCTGTAACTATTATAAAAATCTTGCATTTATGACAGCATTCATCTGCACGCTATCTCCTAAGCAGAGCTTGTATTTAAACTGTATTACTCTTTCACTTGCATTTAGTAATGATATATTCAGTTTTTATGGACATCTGCTCTCAGTTTTCTCAAACTGCATGTTGGTGTATGTTTTTTAATGTAACTGCTAGGTTTAAATAATTAGTATTGCTGGATATAATCACTAATTTCCTCATACTGTAAGAGGCAACTTAATATTTCTGCATAGCAGATGTAATACACAATATTACACTGAACTAAATTATTACAAACAGTGCCAGCAGTTTTCTATACACAGTACTTAAGATAATTATAAAAAATCATCTTCATTACTGCATGCTAGCATTTTTTTAACAGTTTAATTTGGATAGGTTACAAGATACATTCAAATCACACAGATACAATTACTGCAAACCCAAGAAGCTATAAAATGTTCCCAACCAAATCCCTTTGACCCTGTTAATGTCTGTTCCTTGTTAATCTAAGGCAAACATTGTTTGTAGCATGCATTTGTTATGGAATATGAAAAAATGAAAGGAAATCCCTTAACAGTTGTTATTGATTCCAGCATTTACTGACTGAAAGTTAAGTGCCGTTTACAAAACAGAACAGATGCAGATGCTGACAAAAAGGTAAACAATTGTTGCATGGCTTACTGCCAGATTCTAAGCCAATATATTAAACTCCAAGTAAAACACATTTCCCCTATAGATTGCACTTATTGCCACTTCATTTCCTATGTGCTCTGTCTCTCTATTGCTGTGCCTGGCACTAAGCTATTTTCAGTTCTTTGGTGACCCCTGAGGCCTAGTGCTACCTCACATAGCCATTAGTGAAGGGAATTGCATGTGTCTGACATGGCCTGAAACCAATTATTTGATATTTTCTTCAGAATGATGCCCAACTCTGTTGGGAATGAGCAATCATGAAATAATTTACCTCCTGATTTAATTTTTTCCTGCACAAATTAGTTGTAGCCTGAGCTAGCTATACACAGCTGCCTCTGACATATCTCTGTCTTATCAAGATTCTACTTGAAATGATGAAAAAGGGAAGTGGGGAGGAGAGCTGAATAGAATAGGTTGGGGAATCCTGCTTTAAAAAGGCATTGACAAGTTTATCAGATATACTGATCACATGTACTCTCCGCTGATTGAAACTGACAGAGCCATAAAGAACGATCAGCCCAGCAAAGGAAACCACATGGATGCAAACTGTTATCCAAGTGTTTAAGGTTTTTTAAACACCTGTCTTGCTTCGCAGCTCCCTGTTAGTTCCCGTGAAACCCAGGGGTGTCAGGAGAATCTGACAAAACAGCTTATGCAAACAGACTACATGTTGGCTTATTTTTGTCCCTTTTTGAAAAAAACAATCGGTCACAGATCTAAAGAGAGCAAACATTTTCTTATTAGACATCACCATTAACTCGCAACTTTTGTAAGTACTTTTACTATACATCCACACTGTGCATGTGTCAAAAAAATTCAGTGAAGTAAGGGATCTCAACTTACGTATAAACATAGTAAGCATGTATAAATTTGCATATATTTAATCAAGAGACTGTGTCTGTCATAGAAAGAGATATGTCACTGCCAGCTATTAAACAACCTCAGTGAAGACTACACTAATCTTTTGAAAGAGATTCACTATATATGAAATTTTAATCAAATGTGCTCCATAACATCTTCCCAGTTAAACGGGATCAGTGTTCACCTCACTGTGAAGGTTGATTCCGTATCAGGTTGCTAGATGTTTGCTACCAAATGCTTAAGTCCTTTGTTAACAACGAGTGTATAGGTCTGTCAAAATTAAATCTGTGCTTGAAATCATGTTCACCGACTAACTGATGAAAGCATAGTCCAGTGCTGGAAACATGGTTTGGTGAGGAACAGCATCGGATCAAGCTCCGGCACCAAGTTTATGTAGTAATCTTGAGCAAATAATCTCACCAATCTGACTCCTTAATAGCACACAGCTACGTTACAACTCTGCTGAGCAAATTACAGATATTTCCTCAAGTGCTCTGAGGATGAAGTGCCCTGTAATAAAGTGTATTAAAACTACTTCCTACGTAGACTGGCAAACAGAAGGTCCAACCTGAAGATGAGGAAACCCTTCTTCACTGTGAGGGTGACAGAGCACTGAACAGGCTGCCCAGAGAGGGGGTGGAGTCTCCTTCCCTGGAGACTTTCAAAAGCCGCCTGGACTTGTTCCTGTGTGATCTACTCTAGGTGATCCTGCTAGATGACCTCTAGAGGCTCCTTCCAACCCCTTACACTCTGTGAATCTGTGAATCATCTTGCTCTGAAACCAGAGGCTTAACCAGCTCCTTAATTTTCAAACGCACACATATCATATAATAAATTACAAGACATTCCAAGTATACCCTACAACTTCTGGTGTACAATGACATTTTAAAGAATTCAAATATTAATTCTCTGAAGTCTCTGAATTAAAACTAATTAATGATGGGTCCATTTAAGGAATTTAGCAACTGACATCAAATAATTTTTCTGATAATTATCGTAATAATGAAATAGCAGATATCCTTTAAATTTCCCTTCAATTGAAATAGTTGGAAAACTGATAGACCGGTTTTTTATTTGCAGTTGTTTATAGCACTTGGGAGGTGGCTGGGTGTGGCTGGGTGTTAAGGCCTATTCTATAACTGACAATTTCTTCTGAAATAGTGACTATAAGCAAACAGTCCTCTTCAGAAAACTGCAAGAATTATTCTATGACAAAATGCTACTGGCTGTAATATTTCTCAGTAGGACTGAAACCATATTCTGGCCTTAGAAATGACAGAAACAGGTTCCACACGTTTTTTTGAATTTACTTGCCTAGACTGTGGGCTGAGGGAGTCACTGCATTCCCTGAAGTCTTCACACACATGCAGAGAAAACACTAAATTAGAGCCCTTGAAGAAAGCATAAAAACTGATGGAACATGTAGCAAACTGGAGGCAGCACCAGCTTTGTAACAGAGGAGTTCTGGAAGATCTCTAAGAAGTTGATCTTCTTTACTCTTTGCTGGAAGAAAAATTAAGTACTGCCAGTTCTGTCAAAACTTTCTCATGAATCCTAACTTTGATTGGACTTGCACATGTTTCAATGTAAACCATTTAAAACACTTGGCTGATAAAAGACAACTGTAATTTGTATTTGAAAACACAGTAATTAACGTATTTATTCAAATCTGATTGCAATTTCTTTAATGTCTGCAAATACTAAAATGTCTGCTGGCTTTGTTCTATCCTCTGCATTTACATTCACAGTAGAATGGTTTGCCGTTTCATAGATCGGCTCATTACATCAGACCCACTCTATTAAAATTAGATTGTTAGGAACTTTCAACCAATCAGGAATTTCTATCAAGTGTTGATCATTCCTTTGTGTAGTCTACACATGATATTATATATTTCCTTAAATAATAGATTAAAGTGCCTCTGTCACTTTTGCTTCTCTTACTCCTTGGAATTTCCAAGATATAACAGAGGCAGATAGTGACAGCTTTTGTTCTAATAAGAGAAAACACTCCAAAAAAATACTTATAAAGCTGAAGTCAATACCCATATTTCTGTGACCTCTTTATTTTTCAAAACCCCAGTTAGGCAAAGTCACCACAAATGATTACATTTACAAGAAATATAAAAAGACCAGGAAAAAAGGGCAGAGACTGCCATTTAAAAATTTGTAGAGAAATGTTTGGAAATTCATAACCCTTAACAAATATTTTGTAGAAAGGCTAGAATATTCTCTGTGCTAGAAATGAAGGATTATTCATATGTCAATACAGATGTACACATAAGGGATCTTCTTTACAGATGAGCTGATAGCACTGTGTGTAACAATCACCTAATTTCTGTGTTACATAAATTCCTGGACTTCCTAGCATATCAATAGCAAGTCAGTGCACTGTCCCTTTTACTTAAATACAAAGATCTGGATGTTAGCCAGAGGAGGATCAGCGCATGGAGAAAGAAAAGGAAGCTCTTCTTGCAAGTCTAAGACCAATGACTGATCCAATTCCACAGTCATCAACATTTAGGGATACTAAAAATCCCCAGAGCAATAACTGCTAAATTTCTGCCCAAGAAGTTGGACTGGGTTATAATGACCCTTATTCTCCCTAGATCACAGACAAGAATACCTCCAATGACTTGCTATATTCAGCAAGTGTAGTGAAAAGTATTAAAAAAATGTCTCAATGCTTTGTTTTTCAAAAACTCAGTAGCCCCTTGATTGAAGATGTAGGGTTTTAAACAATTTCTAAGCCTAAGGCAGAGTGAAAAGGAGATTAATGATCTAACTTAGCATGTAACATCCAACTTGTGGATGTGACACCCCACCTCCCCCAAATTTAAAGATGTACAATTTTTTGCAAAACACACTATTGTGACTAAACTAATTTTGCCCTTTGAAAGTTAAATTTGCTCTCTCAATACACTTCTTGTGACACAAGAGGTTCTCTGTCTTGACAAAAAAATCACAGCCAGGACCATCTAATTACCTTGTGATTACATGACGGCAGATGCATATATTGAAAAGACTCCTGTAACAACTTTCTTTTCAATCAATACTGCAGGAGCCTCTTCAAAAGATATTTTTGAAGTCTTTTCTTATATGCCACCATTCTACATACTTTTCTTCATACAGTTCTATATTCTGAAGAAAAAGAGAGCCTAGCTTAGTAATTCTCTCTCAGATTTTGTCAATTTTTATTATTAAACAGAATACTACAGTATATAAATCTCAAATTGACCTCTGACCACTCACAAAGTATCAGACTGGAGAGTAAATCACTTTCATCTCTTAAACTTGGGAGGAGAATGCAATAATTAGAGGGCATAGTGAGTCAAATGCTCTCTTCATGCTGAGGAAGAACATGCAGGTGTGCTGAGAGAACGAAAAAGAAGATAATTAGTTGGTGTTTGCTAATTGTGGACATTTTGAAAGGAAAAAAAAAAGAGAATGAAATTATGCCCCTTACAGCTTCTATGGAATTTAGAAAACAGATTTGAGTTCCTGTTGGAAAATATCAAGTGGAAGAAGTTCACTACAACACAACAGTCTAAAAAAACACAACTCAAATTAACATCGAGAACTAATGTTTAAAAAAAAGTTTTTTTGAAAAGTTAATGTTTACAAAGTAAACAACATGATAAAAAAATCTGGAATTATCACCTTTTTCATATGAAAAATTGTCAATAATGAGCTTTCACTTCCCATTTTCATATTACGGGTTTGATAAATAATTTCAGGCAACTGCTGTAAAAAGAAGGAAGGTATTCAGGCATGCTAACAGCTTTGAAATTCTGTCAGTACAACTGACATTTCAGTAACTTAGATACTGTTATCTTACCCCCTACTATAAGCTTAAAAAGTAACAAGCTTAATGCTTTTGTAATCTTTACGAAAATGTCATTCTCCCACTAGAAACACATTTGTAGTCCTAGGGTATTACGTGCATATGGCCTTTAAAAAAGTACCTCTTTTTATTAAAACTTCAACTCCCTATGTTCAAACAGATGGTTTTATTCTCTCCTCAGTACTACTCATATTTCCATTTAATATAATTGTGCAGTAGAAATCAAATACAGTACTTGCAAGGATAAGAAATAAATAATATGTGACAAAGAGGCAATGAAACACATTATTTTGTATACTAAATGCAAAGACATTTATTTAGTTTCCCCTGAGTAATAGGGGAATCTTGTTTTGGCTGTCAAAATGCGATAGGCTTCCCAGGGAACAAAGACAACTGCAGAAATCTGCATCACATCTGTATGTCCACTGGTTTTCAGTTTTAACTTCCTATTATAAATTCCCACCAACACTGTTTGCTCCATTATTTTAAAAAGGTGACAATTAAACTTATTGAATATCAATATTGATTGGGTCATCATACAATATTAGGAATCTCTGATATTTATAAAGTAAAAAAAAAAAATATCTAATGACAACATCTGCATTTTTACCCAATCCATATGTAGTATCTTTATCATTTTTGCTGGTGTCCTCATGTTTTCTGTGAAGGTTGCATATGCATAAGAGAGGAGTGCTAGGGTTTTACTTGTACATGCTACTTCCCCATCTTTCATGAGTGGAAACTGTAGGATTTTTCCCTCCACCTGTGTAGGATATGGGGAAGATTGTGCCAGACACCACCATGTGCAGCACAGATCAAGCAGTCAGTAGTTTTAAGGCCCATTTGCATACAGGTACCATTATTTGCAGCAACTGCTCCACACCTTGCCCCTTGTGCTGGGTTCAGCCAG
>NW_010240897.1:10749-11661 GCF_000690775.1 Eurypyga helias | reverse complement strand
TAAAACAAAACAAAACAAAAAAACAGAGGAAGTTTGTTATCTCTCATGAGCCATATTGGCACTAGACTTTGTGGCCGTAGCTGGTGTTGGTGAGATACTCGTTTCAGGCTCATGTTGCCAGAGTCCTTATGGGGCAGCTGTACCCAGAAGAGGTATAAAATGAGAATTGGAGAAAGGCTGTTTATTTTATGCTCTCAGGTTGTCATTGTATTAGCATGTACCTCTATGACTCTGCATGTGGAAGTTGCCAGGACACATTGCTGACAGTTAAGCTTGCTGAATAAAAACTTTTAACTTTAGTGAAATCAGGGGTTACTCTGCTAGGAAGGCCCTACTAGACCTTAATCCTGGATGCATTTGATCTGCTGCATGATTTCATGGACAAGTCAAATGTTTAAAATGGAAACTGTAGCAGAACATTAACTCTCAAAACCTGAATGAATCCATACACATGCTTGAAAACTTGGGGTGTTTTGCATTGTTTAAGTTACCTGGATTTCCTCTTAACCACCTTTAGAGCATTTAGGGGGGGGGGGGGAAAAAAAAAAAAAAAACAAACAAAACCAAAAAAACAACCCACTAATTTTCACCTAAATTATGCTTTTGTCGATCAAGTAATGTGGAAAAAATGACACTGCAGTTTTAGGATGAAGTGTCCATACAAAAAATTACTTGTTAAGAAACCCTTGTAAAACATTTCCAATTCTTCCTTTCAGTCTCTCTGTTTTCAACTCTCTTGCTAGGCAAAATAAACTAGTGCTGAATACAGTAAAATAAACGGTGTCTGAGTTACTGAAAATTTCTGTTTTTACAGATTTTTCTCAGATATCACCACACCATGGTCTTCCAATGCACTTTCTTTCTCTTCTTCTTGCAATGAGCAAGTTCCATTGGTTTATCTAGTCTACTTAA
>NW_010240897.1:5394-10739 GCF_000690775.1 Eurypyga helias | reverse complement strand
ACAACTTTGTTTCATTTCTGAAATATGAAAGATGTTTGCTAAATTTCTGCTTCTTCTAGGTTTTTCTGTTGTGGCTCTTCAGAAAAATCACTTTAGTGGTACTAACAGAACAACTTTCAGAAATTGTTCAACTCCTTTATAATTCCTTCTTCCCTTTCCATTTTAGAAATCAGTTTGAAACATCTTTTCCCCTCAGACCAATGCCCAAACCAGACAAGAAGCTCTGTTCACGAAACACTGCAAATAATATTTTCTGAAATAGATTGCTGAAATGATATTATGAAGAAGTTTCTCATTCTCTTTTTTTTGGAATAATTGCCTATAAGAGTCAAAGTTATTATGAAGATTTAATTTCCCAAATTTCCTATATCCATCTTTTTTTTTCTTTAACACCCACACACACACAGACTCACCCCTCCCTCCCTTTGTTTACCACTCATTTAGGCACATTGTCAGTACTTAATGCAAAGCAAGGAAAACACCTGCCTGTGTGGTGTCCCTGAAAGTGAGGTAGCTATTTTTATCTAATATGGATCCCCACAGGGTCAGATCCTTCACTTATTGAGTTCTGGAATTTGCTTTTATACATGTAGATTTTGCTTTTTTCAATAATGTAATATAATATGGTAAAACATAATATAATTGAGTTTAACTTCATTTCAAAATTTGACAATATCACATTCAAAAAAATCCACTAGAAGAGAAAACTCTGAAAGTTTAATGTATCATTATAATGACTGTTATTAACTACAAATTAAACAGGACTCAGTATATCATGATTTTATTCTCCTGCATCACAAAAACTGAAAAATTTGCAATTGTTGTTTTGTTCGTATTTTTTCCTTTTATTTCTTATAATTTTTGAACAGTGTTTCTCTTTTGCAAATCATGGCTATTTTCATTATATTTAACTAAGAAAGAATCCGCAGTTCAGAACGGAGGCAAACATCTGAATGTCACTCATAATATAACAAGATTAACCTAAGGAGCTGCATTTGTCTGTTTAGCATGGTGACTGAGAATTAGACTATTCCCAAATGAAATGGATGCATGACAGTACTGCCATGCGGACTTGAAAGCTTGGACAATGAAGGTTTAATTGCTTTCACTCCTGTAAAATGTAACTTAAGAACAGAAATGAAGGCAATTTGAACAAATAAACGAAAAGTGTTAATGCACTTTCACGGCCTTTGCAATTTTTTTGCAGGTAAGGGTATTGCTTAGCATACTGAAAAGACGAGGAATCTTTAAAAAGCATTCTTACCTTTGTCAATTTTGTTGACCTTTGTCAACTCTGCTGCTTCTGAATCTTTTGTGATTGAGTGTATTTATGAGAATTATGTTTACTCTTGGTAAATTATCACCAAATATCTTCCACCAACAAGTCCAAGAACACCGGTTGTCTATTACTCTGGTGTTTTACCATAACAGTGTAAGAATAGCTGTAAGAAGCCAGATGAAATATCCATTTACTGCAGCATCTTTCTCTGACAATTGCAACACAAAATGCCCTGGGAAAAATATAAGATGGTCCTAGGAATATACTAGGGGATACCATAGGCTGCACAGATACTGTAATCATTAACATTCATTACCCAAGGTTGTGCACCACTATATTATGAAGGCTTCTACAGTTACTTCTGCTTTATGCCTCTATAATTAAAACAATAATAAACAAACAAAACCCCTCTGTTTTTAAAATAAGTCCTTCTAGAATGTCCAGCTGTCATGCAAGTCCTCTTGGACAATGACTATTATGTCTATGACTACATAATGTTTGCAACCTAGGTTGTGTATTATGCAGCTATATCTTCATTTTTCTTGTCAGGTCTTCAATTTTTACTGTGTAAAATTTCTTCTAAGAACTAAGTTCTTTGTGTACATATTTTAAAACCACGTTAATTTATGTGTAGTTTAGTCAGATATGTGGCACTACCAGTGAATTATTTGGAAAAGGGCTGCCTGAAAAATGCTTCCAAAAATTCTATCACATCTCCTCTTATTTATGAGAATATTCTCATAACATTTAGATGGCTCATGTTAGAATAAATTTCCCCCTACTCTAGCAAGAGCTTTATGAAAATTCAGAGATTTTTCCTCTGGCTATTGTATCATACCCCCAGTATGTGCTGTGGGGAATTATATTTTAGCAAGCAAAAGCTCAGCTCATTTTTCACAAATATCAAAACCACTGATTAGGCTGCTAAAGATGTCTTTTAAAACAAGAAATGATGTTTCCACACAATCTTATGCTCCTGGATGTGGGGAGTTACATCTTGTTTCAATATATACCCAGAAAATCTTGAATGACAACACAGATCATCACAACATAAAAACACAGATCTTGCATGTACACACTTCCAGGCCTACTTGTCCTAGAAAGGCTGTCAAAAATCCCCATGCAACAGGGCAGAGTACACGGCTGCTCTAGAGCATTCAGTCAGAATGTCAGCAGAAAAGTCATCAGTGGGAAATCGGGAAACACCATCTTGTTTCTTGTACAAGAGCTTTTGCCAGGGATGTTATCCAATTGTTTAATGCAGCTGCTAATAATGTACCAGTTTATCTGTGTTTTTTCTGATAAAGGAGTTTGGTGTAAAGTCTAGAAGACTGCTGTGTAGTGGCTTTGGAATAAACTGGGCTGGTAAGAAAAGTCTTGCAGCTATGAATGGCAAGAGCCCCATGGCATCTTGATGTGGATACAGAACCATGACTGCATCAACTTCTTCAGATATCTTAATGACTTTTTATAACATTTTCCCCAAACTGGCATCTTGATATTTAATTGTTCTCTCTCCATATAAAATCATGCAGACATCCGACTATTTTTTCTGAACTGCTCCCACCCAGAGAATGCTTAGACTTTGCACTGCTTTTAAAGTATTGTTCATCCAACTCACTTTGAACTTTAAAGCTTTTTACTGAGATAACAGGATCTACAGTGTGAGATCAAGCTTAGAAATCACAGCTTGAAATGCCCATCCAGGGGAAGTCATGCAGAAAATGAAACATATCTGGCAGAACAAGACTATGGTCAGAGTGACAAGACAAAGTCAAGGAAAAGGGCAATGAGGAGAACCCCAGACAGGAAAAGGCTCCCTGGTGTTACTGGGAGAAAAGAGGGTAAAGATGTGGGGAAAATTAAGAGTTAAAACCCACCTAGCAAGGCTGAGATTGAAGTGTGTGAACAATCCCAACTCCCCTCTCCTCCCTCCTCCCAGAAAAGGTCATTCTGTGAGAAAACATTTTCCTGTCTCTATGTCTTTGCTTTTATTTTGGCCTTTATCTGGGGGAATTTTGTCTAGGTGCAATTGTGTGCATTTCAAACTGTTCATTCTCTTAGCTGTCTCTTAAAAAAAAAAAAAAAAAAAGTAGCAGGAGGAAGACAGCAAATGTAATGCTTGTTGTGTGCTATGGGATTAACAGCTGTGTGACCACAGAAGTTATAACATGGGCAGAAAAGGTCTTTTCTTCACTGTCATCTCTCAGCCTATCTCATATCCCTTAATTAAGTGATCCCACAGAACCATCCCAAAATGCTCTGAACCCCAGTGGCCACCAGCCCCTCACTCTCCACAGTGCTCTGCTCAGCACCCTGATGTCTGCACAAGCAGTATTGGCCTGTGAGTTCTCTATAATCTGCTGACACAAGATAATTCATTGCACAGGTGTCCTTGAACCACTGAATCTCCGTCATTATCTCCTTACTGGCCCAGTTCAAAACTGGGATCGAGACAGAAAGCCCATCTATCTCATAACAAAGCTCCGGAGGAGACTCTTCCCTGGTACACTGACACCACGGATGAGAAAACAGCATAAGGAAAAAGATCCACAAGGAGACGTGGTTTGCTCCTCTCATCCTCAATGCTTAGACTGAAGGTTTCGCTCAGAATGATTATACATATTGCAGTAGTGTGCAACGCACTCTGATCAGACACAATAACAGATACCACCCAACTGAAGTGATTCGTGCTGATGTGTTCTTCACAACTGGGAAGATAAAAAATGCAAACTTGAAACACATTTTCTGTAAAAATTAATGGCTTCCAGCGATTTAAAGAACGAGTTTGAGAATAGGAGGGAACTATTTTGACTTCTTTTACACGGTGCTGCTGCTCTGCTCTCACTTGCTGGTAAAGCACTGCTGTAGCAATTAGCAGAACATAGCTTTAAAGGCTGTCATCCTGCATATTTTGATTACCAGGGTAGTCCTAGTGAAATAAGCTAAACAAACACTAAAAACCCTAAAAAAAACCCCAGTTTCAAGCATATCAAGGAGAGATCTTCTGGAGTTTGAAGTCCAAAATTCTGGATTTATGACTGTCATTTTGCATGTTACTAGAGTAGATGCAACCGCAATGTAAGTATATAGCAGTGTCCCCTGTATGACCAGAGTGTGCTGAGAACACTAAATTAAAAATAAATAAGCACAAAAGTTCCCTGATTTAATCAATCTTTTGAAAGCATAAATACAGCCTCCTGCTAGAACTGGGTGTTACTGGGCTTTTAGGCAATGAGCTTCTCTCACAATAATTTAGAATGTTGCAAAGCAGCTTTGATAAATTTTTGTTTGAAGTATTATATATGCTTAATAAAGAATAATAAATAGAATATTTTTAGTATTTTATTGATCCAACAAAATTTCAGGGCAAACAAACCCATATTCACATATCATACACAAAATAAATAAAACCTATTCGAAAATAAAAAATGAAAATGACACTTTCTGTCAACCACAGATTATTTCAGTTTTTTGAAATAAAATAAATTGAAATAATAAAATCATGATATAACACCTTTTGATTGAAAAATATTATATTTTTACAAACTGAGTATTACCTCTTTGATATGATTGTTAACTACTTAAATCCAAACGGGATTATTCTGTATTAACAGACAGCAGGATACTAATGCCGATTCTAAAAACTTTTCCTGGATCACTTAAATGAATAACTTTCAGGCAACCTTTAAGTTGCTGGAAGTGCTGAGAAAAAAGATTAGATTTAAGAAAAAAACTTTTTTCCTTGAAGGTGATTTTCTGCCCTTAAGTGTGGAAATTGCACTGAATAGCACAGAGTTGTTATAAAAAAGACCTTTCTGTACTTCCAGCAGGACAGATAGAAACATGGGGCTTTAGGGCAGTACGAAGCCAACTAAATGATCTAAATTGTTCTTATAAGTTACTGAAGGGGGAAAAAAAAAAAAAAAAGAGAATAATGTCTCCAAATAGGATCCCAGGTCATTTTTTTGTATATGACATATAATTTTACAGCATTCTCTCTTTCTAAAAATGACTGTGAGAGCCTGCAAATTTTACACCTTCGTATTTTTTGTTAATAAATATA
>NW_010240897.1:0-5382 GCF_000690775.1 Eurypyga helias | reverse complement strand
TATTTATTTTATAAATATTTTTAAACCTGAAATTATGCGTCAATTTAATTATATGAATGTGATCTTTGTGTGTGCCTGTACATGTCTGCATATATGGATGGATATGTATCTGTCTATTTTTTAAAGTTTCATACAAAGACAAAAAAAGCATAGCTTTTGTAACAAGTAAAAGAATCCCTCTTCTATTTTTGCTCTGTCTAATTTCAGACTTTTCCCAGCATATGTTCCTGTCGTCTGTCTACATTGCTACTTATAAATAATAAGACAGAGAGACAGATTCTTTTTAAAAAAAAAAAAAGAAAAAGAAAAAAGAGAATACCTAGGACATCTCATTTATTTTGGTTTAATTTTTTATTTTAAAAAATCATTAAAAATGACATTGTCCTCTAATTTTTCTCTATGCAGCAGCTGCCATTGTCAAGCTGTTGTCTTTGTTACAAAATTTTTGTAAGAAAGACTGCAAACCCACATTTCAGGGAGTTTTGTTTGTTTGTTTGTTTTTAAATATGACAGCCTGCTTTTACTTTGAGACAGATTTAAATGTAAGCAACCTCTTTTTTTTTAACTCTCATTTCTCTCTTAAAAATTCCACTCCTGATGAGTAACAGAACCAGACGTTCAGCTGGACAAACTGCAATAGCTTTGTCTGATTTAAACCAATTTAAACTGTGCAGTTTGGAATTTATACTTACAGTTTCTGTATGGATTATATGGAATAGTGCTTTAACAGAGCTAATGTAAGAAAGGTGGTCAATCTATAAACATTAACTTATCTACTCTTTCTTCAGTTAAGGCCTGTTTGCACGTGGTTTTTTTTTGCAAGGGTGGCTATGTTTCCAAATACAAAGGGAGAAGGATGCTTTATAAATATTACTCTCTCTAGTCCAAGATTAAGAGCAGAAAGTAAGGAAGGAAAATTGTCCAGCTAAGTGGGACAGCACATGACTCTGAAGAGGCCCCTGAGTTCAGCTGCCTGAGTTTTGTGAACAATGCAGCAACCAAAGTTATTTAATGACAAACTTCCAGGACTGGAGTATTTACTAGTGATTATTCCTTACACTTACTTTTTTTGATACTGAATATATCTGAAAATTTTTTATTCAGAGGTCAAATATTTAACTTTTGTGTGTGTGTGTGTGTTTGCCTGAGCTGTCATAAGAACACTAGTTAGGACTATCACATTTGTGCAACCAAAATCCTATAGTCACATCTTTAAATTACAAACAAATTTCTGCATTTTTATGTGGGAAACAGAATTTTTGTAGCTTCTCATATGCTGGTCCAAATTAACTCATCCCAACTTTAAACATATAATTTGAATTTTTAAGGTAAGTATGTGCTTTTCCACCTGATATTTGAAAGGTACCAAAGGAAAATTTTCTCTTTTAATTGTAAATATATGTGTCCATGGGCAGCAACATTCAACCTCAATGGCTAAAACTGAAATTAAATTGAATGATTCATGGATATCAGTCTGAATACTTTCATCATTCTTTTCCCAGTATGTAGTTCTGTAATTGATCTACATTCTATTACATGATAAAATATTCACAGCTCCAAGAAATCTATATAAAAAACCTTCCAAACAGCAAAGCACAAAAAATATACATTTCCTGAAATCACATCAATTGCTGAAAATGGTTCTCTGCATGATTCCACAAACAGTTTATGCTGGTATAATTGAGAGAGGTACATAAATAGGAATAAGGATGGCAGGAAGGTGGAAATTAAACTTTACTGCTATTTAATTCCTTAATATGTATAATCACTGTCTTAGGGCATGAAACTCCACTGGTCATAACTTTTCAAACTTCCTCTCTACACCAACTAGATTTCCTTCAACTGGAAAACAAGAGAACTAATATGTTCACTGTATAAATTAATGCCAATTTGATTTGTCAATGGTCCACTTGAAAAGAGTCTTTTCTATGTCAAATAACAGTCAAACTTCACAGGTATCCTTCATGATATCCATCCGACGCTTCTGCCTCAAGGTATTAAATCTGCTTACAGTGTTTTCTGACAGAGAAAGGTCTGAAGCAGATTTTCCTCCTCTTCATAGGAAACAGATTTTCAACTGACAACTTCTTTTTGGACAGAAATAGGAGATTAATTTTACCCAGGACATTTCTTTATAAGTTCCCATGTGTCTGCAAATAGAGGGATAGCAGCTAAGAACAATGTAATACACCAAACACATCTCTGCATGTGTTATCTGTGTGTGGATATACATGCTTATATCATATTTAACAAGATTGCTGAATGAGAAATCTATGTATCCCTTCATCTTTGATGTCTTGGGTATCAATAAAAAGCTAATCATATCCATTATGTATATAGCACATCAACTCCTATTTACAAGGACACATATAAATTAATCATGTTGCATGATAGAGTGATTCCCAAGAATATCATCTTTTTATATATATAATCTGTAATGGGTAGCTCAGTTTACAGCTGATGTTTAATTAGGAGCTTGCAGTTGCAATAAACTTTTTTTTTATTGCACTCAGCCAAGGTACAGTATAATGAAATGTAAGTGACCCAAACTAAATGGAAGCACTGAAGTAGATAATGTGGCAATATATCAAGTAAAATACACTGATTCTGCAGTCAGTTCATGCCCTAATGGCAGAAAAAGGGTTTGAAAGCCACTTTAACCATAAGTAGTGTGTTTATGTATTATTCACAGTAGCAAATAATTGCAAAATGTCAACATTTCATTTTCCTCTTAAGAATTTCTTTTGATTAGTGACCTAATTAACCATTAAAAAGGCAAAAAGAGCATGTATTTTTATTTTTTTATTTTTAAACTATAAATATGAAAAGCAGAAGTGTTACTTACTATAAAGTAATTTATGATCTTAAAATGTCACAGTTGACATTAATAGTTTTCAAGTGATCAGAAATCAAATAAATTTAGAAATGGTCTTCACCTTACAGAGTGTTTTTTTCATTTATTATTATTATTATTAACATGAAATAATGAATGCAAATATTTCAAAAATTTTCTGATTTGTTTGTTTGTTTGTTTCTTAATTCACAGAAATTCTACAAACTACTTGGAAGAAAGAGTAGAAAAAAAATAACCATAATATGCATATGCCAGTGTTACATGTTCTCAACTATCAGAGTCTTTCTTCTCAGTTTACTAAATGCTATATCAGATTAGTATTACAATACACACAATGAAGGTAGGCTGGATTTAGGACCTAGTTCTTTCATCAGATGATAAATGAGGACAAAGAATTACAGATGTTCACAAGTTTCTTTAATATGATTATCAGCTACCTGCAGGTGGCTCTCCTTAATTTAACGTGTTAGTAGACATTTTTATTATTGTCATTATTCTTTTTCTGTTTGTGTAACAGTCCCTAGAAGGTATGCTTTGGACCATGACTGTCCTCTTCCAGACTTCATACAAATACAGACAGCACAAAAATATTTCTTGCTGCAGTTTGTCCGCAAACTGAGACCAAACTCACTAAGAAAGGAATGTGACAGAGATAAGAGACTTTATCTACAATATATTTCTGTATGTAGTTGCCACAAACGATGCCTATGTATAAAATATAGACCTTCAAAATTGCCTCTCATAGGTGTTTAAATTTCTCAGGATGTAACCAAACTGATTATGGGTAAGACTACTTTTCCAGGTGTAAGTAAAATTATACTATGTGTGAGCAGCTGTCCATGCAAACTTATGAGGATTCTCAGATATCTTCCCATTTCTTACCATTTGTGTCCATTGTGAAGGAGAATCTTGTGATATAACTATTAGCATATGCCTTCCACAAGGCACTGCTGACAATATTACGTGTTCTTATTAGGCAATTTCTTGGCATGCAGGATCCTGAGATGCAGATCTCTGTTCTGATAAACTACAAAGAATAATTCCATCCTGTGTCTCCATTCTTCCTGAATGAATCCTAACCGTTATATAGGTTTTGGGCTTTTTTCTCAGTAACTATATAAATATTATACTCTAAGCAGAACATCTTCAACAAATTGGGTAGAGAGAGGCCTTTAAAGAGTTACTACTTAGGGCTTGGCATGCTGGCAAGCTCATGTGAGCCTCTGCTCAATCTTCTCACTTCTTATCTCCCCATTTTTTGGTATACGTTTTTCTTGGTAAAAATATCTGGCTACCTAATTAAACTGAATTCAATAGGCTTTATATCAAGATTCAGTCTTGCTCATCATAACTTAATGAGTCTATGGATCAACTGAAACTCATATTTTCTTCTGGTGACTCCTTCAGTGCTACAGATGAAAATACAGGCATCTGTTTAGAAAATTATTCATTGTAGTTTATATTAAACCACTGTTTGTGGGTTGTGCACTAGTAGTCTCTTAAGAAGTTTACACTTGAGATTTCTGGTATGGTTCACCACATGCCAGATACATAATAAAAATAACATCTCTTTCACCATTATGCAAACATTTTTCTCTATGTAAGTCAGTATCCTCTGGGTTTCTCTGTGCACATAAGATAAAATATAAATGACTTGGAGACCAAAATCTTACAATAAAGGCCATTTCATCTTATCATCTATAGCTTTAAATTAAAATATAAAAACAGAACAAAAAAGTCAGCCAAACCTCTTAGAAGAAACTTCCTGGTTTGCCAAATCCCCACAGAAAAGGAGAATGAAGGCAGACCAAACTAAAACGGGTTTATTAAATATTAACTTAAAACCATTTTCACTGTTACTTGTTGACTCCTACAGAGTTCAAAATAACCATTTACAGCCCTTGCTCTGAACTATGGTTAAAACAAATATGCATATCCTATCTCAACTTTGTAACTGAGGTTTAATTTGTTACAGTATATTGCTGCACTAACTGTCCATTAGTAAAGCAAACACATTGCTAATGAGGTAAAGAACATTAGTTTAAACCATCTTCCCTCAGGTCTATGTTAATGCATAAACCCTGTGTTTGCTGCAGGATGTGGAGGTGCAAATTGTGATTTACTGTGACTCACCTAATAAGATAAGCCAAGCTACTTTGACCATGCATCTGAATACATAAGTATTAAGGGATTGACCATCTAAATATGGTTTGTAGATGTTTGTACAACATAAATTTTGGGTTGTAAGATAATTTAAATATTTCAACTATCCTATTTGTATTTGTTAAGGGCAAGTGGGAAGGAATATGGGTCAAAGAATCTTGCTTAAATTACCTGTCTGTTCAGTATCTTCTATATTAAATAATTGTTAATGACATAGCTTTGCAATATGTGGAAATTTACCTTAGGTCATTTAAGTTAACACTAGTGAATTCCTATTCAATTAGTGTACATGTTATTTTTAAATGCCCTGTTCACATATAAGAACTTCTTAAAGCTTCCTTTGCTTTTAGGACTTCCCCCCCCCC
>NW_010240896.1:18805-19847 GCF_000690775.1 Eurypyga helias | reverse complement strand
ACGGGAAGGGCTGGAGGCCTCTCCATCCCCACCAGCCCCGGAGCAGGGCTGAGCCAGGCACGGGACACGTCCCGCAGCCCCTCGGCAGGTTGGGGAGGGGACGCAGCCCAGCTCTGCCTCCTCCCGAAGGGCAGCCCGGGATTTTGGATCCTGCTGGCTGCCATGCGGACTCCGAGCTGTGCTGGGAGGATTGCTGGACTGGGAGACATCCATTTTCTTAGCCATCCTCCCTGGAGCACAGGGACACCCGTGGTTTTCGGTTCCTCCCACGTTCCCACTCACAGACCCTTACCGGAGCAGGGAGAAATGTCACAGCGACAGCCGACGGCTTTAGGTGCTTTAATACCCGTCACTCCTGGCGCCCCCCAGCCTCTCCGGGCCACTCCTCTGCCAACAGGGCCAACCGGGACAAGCTGCCATCCTGCTTCCGGCTGAGCTCCGAGGTTTGGGGAGGCCCAGCGAGTGGCTCCGAGCTGTCCACCACCCGGAGCGGGAGCAGGGGCGCAGCGCGACCCACAGCTCCAACAGTGTCCGCGGTTTTGTAGCCTGACCTGAGACTTGAGGGTCAAACCTCGGCGCCGTCACTTCTCCTTGTCCTTCTTTTTGCTCTTTCTCTGGCTGGTGGTCAGTTCACGGAGCTTCTGGGCCAGGCGCCGCTGGAGATGGGCTCTCTTAGCCGGGTCCAGGTCCTTGTCTCTGGAGCCGCTCCCGGGATAGAGCACCCCTTCCCTGCTGATCCTCTGCCGTGCGTGGGCCTTGGCCTTCTCCCCGCAGCCGTGAACCTGGCGGAGAGGGGACAGACAGATGCCGGGGACAGCCGGGGCATCGGGCACTTTCATTCCCGGAGCCGGGGATTCCCCTTCCACCTGCTCTGCGCCCCCCTAAAACCATCTCCCATTTATTTTAAGCTCCTATAAACAAAATCTAAAGGTAATTTCCCTCCTCCTGGAATTTCACAGCAGGGAAATCATCCTTTTGGGTGGTTTCCTTCCAAAGCCTTAAACACGGGGAATCTCACGCCACGTGAACAGCTGGATCTTTC
>NW_010240896.1:16967-18398 GCF_000690775.1 Eurypyga helias | reverse complement strand
GAGCAGGTTTCAGAGGCCGGGAGCAGCCGTGCAGGTGCCTGGCACGTGGCTCCCAGCCCAGGCTGGGATTTCTGAGCCTGCTGCCCGAGCTCCGGTACCAGCCCGACTCCGCAGGGGCAGAACCTGCATCGGCGGGTGCAGGTTCACGCAATGGGCTCTGCTGCGCTGGGTAGGGAGGGCTCCAGCAGCTGGGGGCTGCCGAAGGGGGCACACGAGCTCTTTCCGGACAGGGACCCTCCACACGCAGAGGCTCCAGCCCCTCTGAGGTGGCTCCAGGGATGTGCCAGCCCCTCGTAGGACCAGAACGGGTAGGAGCTCCCAGGCTACTTCACGTCGAAGCCTGATGATGTGTGGAAAAGGGACTGAACGCTAAAAAAGCAAGAAAAGCTCGCTGACATGGATTCTATCCTTCCCACCGTGTCTCCCTGGAGTCCTCATTACAATTCCACAGGGAGAGGCGATTCTGCAGGAAGTAAATTTCTATCCCGACTGGCTTGTGAATGACCATAACGCCAACCATCCTTTGCCATGGAAACAGATGGCACTCGCCAAGGGGAAGACGCGTGCTGAGGATTTATGGGCGAGATGGGCAACTGCTGCCAAGCCCTGGGCGGCTCCAGGCGATGAAGAGCTATGCCTGGGTGACACAGGAAGGGGATGACGGGCGCAGGAGGCTGCGGGCACATGGAAAATTGTCACCTCTCAGCCTGCGTAAACCTCGCAGCGGTCCTCCCGTCCCGCGGGGATGAAACGCCGAGGCCAGCTGGCACGAAGCCTCACGCTGCCAGCCCCGGAGGCTCCAACCTACCTGCCCACATCCCAGAGGTGGCCCCTGACACCAGTTTAATTTCCTTCTTTCCCAGCCCTGGGGAGGAAAGAGCTGTCGAGCAGCCATGGAATACAGCGAGGAAGAAGCTGCTGGTTCAGTGGCTGTCCCACTCCCACCGAGGTGCAGGACGGTACAGATGCCGGCTCGAGGTTCTCCACCATGAGGAAGCGGAGCAGAGGAGGCCGAGGGATTGCTGTCACTCAGGTATGGACGGGAGCTAAAGCTGAGGCTGAACCCAGCTCCAGGCCAGCATGGCACGCAGGGAAAGGCCTAGCTGCTACCCAGCCACGGAGCAGGCTCCAGGCTTGGCCGCCCCCCAGCGGGCACAGGGAACCTTTTTCTGGGAATCGTGTCTGTGCCCCCCCGCCACTCACTGCCTTATGCCTGAGCCTCTTAATTTCTCCTCTCTGCCTTCCTTTATCTGCCCGACCTGGGAGCGTAAATGCCAGGGAATGGTGAGGAAGGGCGCAAAGCAGCGAGGGAAGGAGGAAAAGCGCTCTGGAGGAGGCGTGCAGGGCCCACGTGTTCACGCCTGGCAGCCCTTCCACCTGCTGCTCTAGGAAACGCTCTGACAGAGGGTTCTGTGAGGAAATCCTGCCTGG
>NW_010240896.1:15795-16605 GCF_000690775.1 Eurypyga helias | reverse complement strand
TCGCAGCGATTTCGTCCCCCGTGAGACCCGTGTGCCAGTAAAGTCTGGCCCATGCCCAAAGGCACCGGGGGGAACTGCAGGCTCCCACCCCCAGCATGCCTGGATGTCCCCCTCTGCTAAGAGGGGGCTGGGGAAGAGGAAGGGACCGTGTCTGGCAGGGAGAACTCTTTTCCCCTGCCTCCACGTTTAGGATCCTTTGATGTGGGCCAGGTACCCCTCTCCGTTCCTCTCCCTGCATCCGGGAGCCTCCAATCTAACTCCCGAGCCTCTCCTCCTGGGAAAGGGTCCCCAGTGTTTTCCTTTTGACTTAAGACCCGTGCTTAGAGGCACCCAGACCCCCTCTCCCCCGATGCTGCAGCCAGCTGACGCTCGCTCCTGCCTGCTCCCTGCAGCGCCCAGCAGCAGAGAACTTTCCAAGAGCCACATCCCGTGCTCCATGCACAGGGCAGACCCCAAGGCTGGGGATGAAGGATCATGATCCATTCCAGGAAGACTGCTAACGGTGCTGGCTACAAAGAGAGCGACCCACCTTTGGCTCCGCTTTTGTCTTTCTTCCTGCTGCTGCCCTGAAGGCCGGCGCTGGGCTGCTGAGCCTTCCCAGCCGGCCCGCCTCTTCCCGCCTGGCTTTCTCCCTCTGAACTCTCTCCAGGTGCAGGCTTTTCAGGTCCACGTTCCCTGAGCCCCGGCTGCTTGCTCCTGGCTCAGCAGGGCCGGGCGTTTCCGTGCTGGGATGCTGAGGAAGCGGGAGCTGCTGGCTGGGGGGGGTGGCTGTGGGTGGCGAAGGCTCGGGGGGCTCTTTCTTGCGGACGC
>NW_010240896.1:15534-15740 GCF_000690775.1 Eurypyga helias | reverse complement strand
GCACCATCGGGGGACCCAGCAGCCGATCGTGAGAATTGAGGGATGGGGGGAAATCCAACCGCGTCTCGCTGCTCTCCAGGAAGGCCACCAGCATGGCCTTGAACCCGTCGGTGCCGTCTTTTGTCCCTGGGCTCTCTCTCCCGGGGCCGCTCGCGTTCGGGGAGAACCGCGTTTCTGGCTTCCGGCACTCCGCTTTGGTTGCTGCC
>NW_010240896.1:14065-15289 GCF_000690775.1 Eurypyga helias | reverse complement strand
GTTTATCCGACGGTCTTCCGCAAGGAAGCCTACCTCTCCTGGGAGAAAGAAACCAAGGGGCAGGAGTCAGGGGGCAGCGTTGGCTCCGGGTCTAGGTTTGCCCCAAACGACTCAAGGGTCGCTTGGCTGAAGAGGGTGTCAGCACTGACTGGGCTCTGGTCCCTGATTCGTGCTGGTACCTTCATCTTTCTGCCCTCGTTTCCCCCCTCCCAAGCCAGAGCCAGCGCTCCCCACAGCCCCTGGGGTCAGGAGGAGGATGGATGGCACACGGAGAGCTGAAATATTTCCTGGCTGGCCCACGACACAAGATCCTGGGAGCAAATGCAACACGGAGCGCCGTGGAAGGGACTCACCCTGCGACAGAAGAGGAACTACAGGTAAGGAACTACACCCTGTGCTGCACAACTCCCCCCGCTGCCCCCAGACTCTCATGGGGTCTAAAGCAGCAACTCTGCAGGGTTTGCTTCTGGCT
Source organism: Eurypyga helias (assembly GCF_000690775.1). Classification (NCBI taxonomy): domain Eukaryota; kingdom Metazoa; phylum Chordata; class Aves; order Eurypygiformes; family Eurypygidae; genus Eurypyga; species Eurypyga helias. The sequence continues at coordinate 14,817 of NW_010240896.1, read as the reverse complement.
GTTTCCTCAAAGAAAAGCAGGAAGAGCCGCAAATGCCAAGATGACTCAGTGAGGATCAGCTAGCGAGAAGGGTACGTGGGTGGCTCCCGAGTTTCCAGCTCCTGGGGATACAGAGGCCAGTCGGGAGGAAATCCACGTCCCCGCCGGTGCGGCAACCAGCCTGGCTGTGTTTCTGCCTCACCCGGCTGCGGCTGCGCAGCGTAGTTTGTGCTGCCTCTCAGGAACAGGGCGTGGGAGCTGCCCTCTCCGGCCTCTGCAGCCTAGAGAATGATTCCCAGTTTCTCTGATGTGGCTTCACCTGACTGCAGGGACAATTCCCACTCCTCTGATCCAGCAAGAGTGTTTCTTGCTTGACTGGGAACGGCTGCAGAGGGATGGGCACGGCCGGTCGAGGTCCCTGGCCTCCTCTGAGCTGGGAAAAGCAGCTGGCAAAGGGTATGGATTTCTCTCGAGGGTCTCGGGGTGCACTAATAACATCTCTGGTGCCCCACGCAGACCAGAGCCGTGCCCAGACACCACGAGAAGCTGCCTCGTGCCCCCAGGAACGCGAGCAATCCCTGCACTGTGCCCAAGCTTTGGCTGCTGGCTGTGCACGGGAAGGCGGCCGGGGACACGCACCCTTCCCGGGGGACACCAGCTCCCAGCGAGCACAGGGGAGGTGAGTCACTCAGCACCAAGGACTATTCTTAGTGCTGTCCCACCTCCGTTCTCCCCCTGCGCTGCTTTTCTTGCTCTAGGCTTTCTTAAAAAAT
>NW_010240896.1:0-13998 GCF_000690775.1 Eurypyga helias | reverse complement strand
CGTCGGCAGCAGAGACAGCGCGGGCTTGAAAGGGGCAGTGATCCATGGGCCGGGGAGAGGTGGTTCAGGGAGCAGTCCCACTCCGGCCCTCTGCTCCAGCTGCCTGCCGCAAAACCCTTCGGCACGGCCCAATGGCTCCACCGACGGAGCCTCACAGCTCCAGGGCAGCAGCCTTTTTCCAGCTGTTGCCTTTTGCTGCAGCTGCTGACAGGAAAGAATTTGATTTTCCGCTCTAGATTGTGCTCCCCAAAGAAGGATTTTCTGTGCCTGACTTGTAATGCCAGCTCCTGCTGGCTTTCTTCAGGGAAGTGACCAAAAATAGGCTCCAGACCCAAGAAATAAGCCCCCTGAGCTTTCAGCCTTATGGCAAGTGCTCAGCACTCCAGTAAAAGTGGTGCTAACGTGACATGTGCCAGCCTTAGGGCCCTGATTTAAATAATTTTGGAGGCCTCAGCAGTCAGGAAACCTTCAAACTAAGCAGTCCTGGTGCCCTTTTAACCTGCTGCCTGGCACAGGAGCCTTCTCCTGCAGCCGTGAGCACATGCATTCCTTCACTAAAAAACCAAAACAGGCTGAAAAGGAAAGTTCTGGCCAGTACATTCATTCCAGAGCAAGTGCTGGAGACGGTGAGGACTGCACTTAAACCCCAGCACTGGCAACACGACGAGCGACCTTCCAGCCGTCGCACGGTTCCCATTTCTTTCCCATTCCTCGCGGAAAGACCCTCCAGCAGCGAGCTCTCACCTTTCCTGTTGGATCTCACAAGCGACAGGATCACCGCCTCCTTCTCCCTTCCCTGGAAACCGTCAACTGATTTAACTTCTAGTTCTGGGTACCTGTGGCAAAGGTGCTCTCTTAGCATGTCCACCTGAAAAACACATGACAGGCCTCTTTTAAAGAAAAGCTTGAGGTGAAAAGGATTCAAATGGTGCCATTTTGGTAAAGTTCCTTCCTCAAACCCCTAAGGATGAGCATTCGCATCCCCTGAAGGTCAAGTGCCAACTCCAGAGGCTGGAAGTGGAAAATACCCATCTAATGGCTCTTCCCTCCATGGCCTCAAGCTCCATCAGTGTGGGCAGTTGGCCTCAAGTGCTGGCTACGGAGTCTGGCTCTGCTGCCTTCCACCTTCATCCCACTGAGGACATCCCGGTGTTGCTCCTGAAGGCACCTAGAATCCAGCTCCGTGAGTCTGCTCCACATGCGTGCGGAGAGAGGAGGTGCCAGGAGAGGGTCAGCTCACCTGAAGGTTGTAGGGGGCTACGACAGCCACGTCTCGCGCCTTCACGCCGGCCTCCACCAAGCCCTGGACGTGCAGGCCGGCCAGCTGCACCTCCCCTAGGGCAGAAAGCAAAGGGACGGTGATGGGAACAGGCAGAGGCCGCTGCCACCAGCTCGGACGTCGCCGTGGCTCGGAGGCATCCGCCCACCTCCCCCTAAAGGGCAAGGAAAGGTTAAGGAAAGTCCTGGGTGGAACGTGGGGGTGAGGATTCCCAGCCTGGCCGGCTTGGCTAGAGGGTGGCGTGCTGCATGGCCCCGCTCCAGGGCTGCCCAGCGCTTCCTTCTTGCCTTTCCAAGCCACCAGCTCACTGGAGAGCTTCTGAACAGCACTTGGCTCTCTCTGGCCTTCCCTATTAATCCAGGAGATCAAGGATAACCCAGGCAATAGAGTATCCTCCCTCTAAAGCGAGACCTGAGGCCTCACTAAAAATTCAGTTCATTCTCTATGCTGCAATTGAAAAAACCTCCACCTTTCCTTCTGACTCCGCTTTCTCAGTCCCCGCGTTTCTAAACCCCGGAGTGACTTTACCCCGTTTTGCAGCAAAACACAGGTATGAAAACCAAGAAGCACGCTGCACACCCTCAGCGTGGCCCAGTGGCCACCCTGCTCTGCTCAGAGTCCTTTGGCTTGAGGATTTACAGAGGAAATGATGTCTCTGGTAAGCCAGGCTCCCTGGGGACCCACCCCTGCTCCCCGCTCGGGGGTACACCTCTGGGACAGGGCTCAGCTGGTGCAGGGGCCAAGCCCGTGGGAGGCTGAGGGCGTCAGACAGTTCCGGCCAACACAGTTTTCTGAACGACGGTACCTGGATTCCCTTTAGACTGTTCCTCTTCCAATTCCAGCTCAAACAGGCCGCAGCCTGCGGTGTCTATCAGCAACAAGGGAATGGTGGTCTCGTCGGTCGAGGTGACACCCGGCAGGTCCCTGCACAAGGAATCAGGGACAGGCAACAACACTGAAATTACACCAAAGGGCGGCTCACCCCCCCCCAACGACACTGCAAGGACAGAGGAAAACCAGCTGGATGCTGCTCCCAAGGGACCGACAGCAGTGTCCCATGGGGGATCTGCACGAAGACTGGCTCTGGAGGTGGTGAAGAACGACAGGAACTGAGAACTGAGGTTCCCCCTTCTGCTCCGCCAAGCTCTGGATCCCTCTGCATCTGCCGCTAAGAGCGCGTCACCGAGGGCGGGCACTGAGCAGGACCTTCAGCCCCGGGGGGGTTCCCCGGCTTCCAGCTCCAGGCTTCCTGTGCTCAGCGCCGGGACAGCGGCCCCATCCAATGCCACAGCAAGTCCCAAGAGGCCCAGGGGAGCCTGGCAAGGCCAGAAAGCCGTAGCCGAAAAGCCGTTACTGCTCTCACGGGGCCGGCTAGCAGCGCCAAGCGCTTTCTCGCCAGCCAAGGTCAGGGAATGTCCCGTGGGTGGTAGTGTCTTGCCGAAATGGTCTCCCACAGGGAAGAGGTGCAGACCTAGGGAGGCATGGCAGCTGCTTCCTGGTTCTTCCGGTGTTGAGAGGGAGAAGGAGTGCCTGGAGCATTACGAGAGGTTTGGCAGCCGTGCTGCCGGGCAAGAGAAGAAAGCGCAGCACATGGAACCACAGAGGAATTGGGGTTTCACATCATTCTACAGCTAAACCTGCTGCATTAAAAAAAGATAATTCCTAAACCATATGTCAATAGCCAAGGAAGTTGCTGGCTGAATCCATAGCCTGGGAAGAGGATGGGTGATGGAGGGCAGGACCGGAAAGCCTGGAGATGGCAGGAGAGCTCTGGAACAACGACGTGTTACCGTACATCACATACAGATCATGGAGAGCTGTGACTCCGGAGTCTGCAAATCCACAAGGCAGATGGCGAGCCACCCAAAAGGAGGATTTTCCCCAAGCGACTGGCAGGGAAGGGAGGGCAAAGGCAGTTCCCAGTGCCAGACAAGACCCCTGCTGCAGCCTCTCCTTCCCCAGACTCCCGGCCTGTTCCTCTGTGTTTTTATGGCCCTCGCTTCCCCTGGATACGGACATCACTCACTGCAGTGACAAAAGTCTCTTCTCTCGACTGAAACTCCTTTTTCTCCTGTCTGAAGCTCCTGCTGTTGCAATGCACGGCTGGGAGGTACGGAGATCAGTGCAGCTACGGCAGGGAGCCAAAACGCTGCAAAAGAACTCGGGATGCAGCTTCCTCAGTCCCATGGCAAGCCAGAGCCCCAAGGAAAAGCTCTTCCCTGGCGCTGGGACCGGCTGCCTCCATCCAGCGACCGGATTCTAACAGAGGCACAAAGTGCCTTCCCAGCTTCCAAGAACCCCAAGGACCAGCAGCCAACTTTACTATCCATGGTCTCTGGAGTGGGGCCGTTTCCAGGTGCCATTGGTGTTTCCTCACCTGTGGAGGGCATGACAGGTTTATGTCCCTCCCTTTGCAACATCAAACCTCACAGGCTCCCCCGCCCCTTTCTACCCGCCCTGCTTGCTGTCCTACCGCTGTCCACGTCCGTGCAGACAAAAGGCACTGAGCCAAAGCCAAGTGGAGACAATCCTGATCCTTTGCCTACCCGTGCTGGCCACGGAAAGCCCCTGCAGCACCTCTCAGTGCCAGGAAAAACCTCGACCCTGGGGCTGTCACTTCAGAGGAGCAATTATCTACGTGAATCTTTCAGATGAAAGAACTCGTGCTCTCCTGAGGCAGTGAGATTGCAGCAGAATCGGCTGTTGCCTCGGGAAAACCTGCCCAGCGCTTTGCCATCCTGTCAGGATGGAGAGGAAGGGCATTTCTCCCACCCGCTCCCAACTAGCCCAGCTGCAGACAGCAGTTTGCTCCTGGAGAGATCCTCAGTCTGTGACGACAAACCAGGCTGTCCCTGCAGCCAGAGGCTGGCGCCAGGCTCCAGGTAAGGCTCTGGGGAAGCCAGGCATGGCCCTGGAGTATCCAGGCACGGCCCTGGAGTATCCAGGCTCAGTGCTGGAGCATCCAGGCATGGCCCTGGGGCACCCAGCACCCTGTGCTTCCTCTGTGATCCCAGCTGGGCGAGTTGCACGTCACAACCCAGTGTCATTCTGGATCCCAAGCATCTCCCAGATCTGGGGGGTTCCCCATATTCCCCATCAGCGAGGGGGCGTTATCCCCAAAAGAAGTGCCAAGGGAAGAGAAGCCCGATGCTGTTCTCAGATAAAAACCGACGGCAGAAACCGCTGGTGATTTTTCAAACCATCTTCTGCCAGAGGAGTCACAAACTGTGAACGTGAGCAGCTCTGCCTGCAGCCTCCCCAGCTGAATTGCGGAGATGTGAGGGGGGTTCTGATGGGCTTCACCACCATTTCAGAAGGAAGGGAGATTTGGGAAGGAGGTTTTGCTTCCATGGAAATACTCTGCTCCCGAAAGGATACCGCAGGAAACTGAAATACTCAGCTTTGGCTGCTTTCTGGGAACGCCATGGGCACGTGCCGGCCTTCTGCCGCCCTAGGATGCTTCTGCTTGTAAGAGAGTGAAGAAGGAGCTGTCAGAGAATAAAACTTACTTATTTCTTGATCAGGTAAGGGATTAGGTGAATCATTTGGCCGAAGCCAACAAAAGACACAAGATGCTCACAAATACCACAAAGGAATTTGCATCAGCAACCTGAGCATGAGAAGATTGTGGGCCACTATCGAGCTCCTGCGTTTTCTGGTCTTCTACAGCCACAGAAAGGTCACGTGGCCCAGTGCCTGCACCCAGGATTGCCGGATTCCTGCCCTTTTCATCCCTGGAAGCGTTCAAGGCTGTTGATGGAAACATCAACATCCCGAGCTGCGATGGAAATGGAACACTAGTCACCTCCTTGACATTCCCAAGGTCAAGGGAAACCACTGCAGACAAGGAACGGATCCCATGCCCACAGACCTGCCGCAGGTGCCGTCCTGGCAGAGGAACTAGCCAAGCTGGAATGGGAATCAGGCTTTCTGATCTTTCTGATGGCCATGCTGGGACACACGCTGGCCCGGATAATCCCATGGGCACGCGGGACCACGGCAGAAGGCTGGTATCTTGGACCTACCCTCAGTGAGCACAAGGATATTTTGTGTAGTTGCTTACCCTATCAAAGGAGGAACCAGGAAACAATTCCATGTGACTTCTTGTTACATAGGAAAAAGGACACCTCCACGCTCAGTGAAATAAAGGATGAAACAGAAATGCTACCGGGGCACTGGAAAACGCCCTCAGAGGGAAGGGACAAACCCTGCATGTGGTGGATGAAAAGGACAACTCTGCTCATACAGCAGTGAGGAGCAAGTCCCTTACCTGAGCAAATGCTGGGCCACCGACGGGTGAGCGGTGAGCCGCCCGCCGTACATCTCCGAGGACGCCCAGTGCATGATGGCCTGGTGCATTCGGTACTGCACCGTCAGCATCTTCACAACCTTCTCCCCGTACCGCTCCATCAGGCGCTCCATCAGGCTGAGCGAAAGGCCCTCGGCAGCAGCCCTGCAAGGGAGGAGCACAGTGGAGTCGGACGCCTGCCGCGAGGCGACGACCGCGGGTATGGATGCAGCCCTCCGCCGGCTGAAGGCCGGCTGGAACTGGACGCAGGGGCTGTCAGGTACCGGCGTGAAGCTGCAGTGCTTCGGGAAATTAAATTGGGGTGGGAGGTTGGACAGAGAATCACGCACCTGATGCTCAGGAGTATCTATTTTAAAGTACCTAAAGTAAAGCCAGGAAAGCTAAAATTACCAAAATAAGCCCAGGGCAGCCAGTATTTGCTGCTACCCTGGTTTCACCTTGCCTCACACGCAGGAAAAGGCCGTATGCTTGAATGCACCTTCCCAGGAAGGAGGCAGGGAGACCGGGAAAGATCCCAGTGAGGGAGGATGAGGCCCTGCTGCTCTGCACAGGTAAGGCTTCCTCCTCCAGCTCCTGGAAGAAATGCCACACATCAATGGTGACAGCTGTAGCCAAGTGGAACCGAGCGTTTCCAAGGCTTTTCTGTGCCCACTGTGGTGTGAAACATCCTCCGTGGGCTGGGTGTGCGGGGCCAGCCTGCCGCGTAGGTGTCACGAATGGCCATCACCAGGGGACAGAGGGAAGGGTTTCCCATGGGGGATGGAGCTGTGCCCACAGTCATGTTATTACTCTCTTAAGATAATTGGGTTTTTTGATGTTTGCATAACTTGAATATTAAAAAAATCTGTTGCTTTCTAAACATACTCTAAGACAAATAATACTACTTTAGACAAAACTGCAAGTTCCCTATGGTTTTGAGAAGATGGCTTGTCTGGTTTTCCTTTTTCAGCCAAAATTGAAGAATTAACATGTACATATTTAGTGAATACAGTTTTAGAGGTGTTAAATGTTTTAAGAAAAATCTCCAGACATAGCCCTTAGTATTAAATTAATGAATTAAATGTTTTATGATGAACTTATAGCTGCAGCTGCTTATTCTGCTGCTTTCTTCTCAGACATCCTAATTTGTCTTCCCAAAGTGTTTTTGAAAGTGTGGAAATATCTATGGGACATGACATTATTAGACACGGCTCTCAAAAATGTTGAAAAGCTGCTCTAGTTGTTCCTTTCTATTATTTATGTGGTGATAGGTTCGTTTGGGGTTTTCCTGCTTCCCTCTTGCTCCCTACTCATCCTCTGGGTAGCTGGTTCCCTCCCTAAGAGAGAGAAGGAGACACTGGTGTGTCTCTGATCCCCGCTGCACACCCCGAATTCGGGCAGCACAGTCTGGAGAAGGATGTCTCTGCCTTTTCCCACCTCAAACTCCGTGTCACGCTCTGGGATGGCTACAACAGGCCGAGGCTGTATGGACATGCCAGGTATCGCTGTCCTGTGCTTTGTGCTCTGGGCTTTTCTACCCCAGTACAGGTTTAAGGGGTTTCCCAAACAGAGAGTAAGGCTTGCAGAACTCCCCCTTTCTCTGGATATGGTGGATTTTTTCAAATCCTTGTAAATACGATGGAGGAGGGAAGCTTGTTCCTTCCAGCTGCGGAGGCTACCAAAGAAAACCGAGGCCTGACACTTGCTCTTGGAAATCCATTGGGAGCTGACATGCAAATCAGCCAGTGACTGAGCCTGGGGGACCAGCACGAGGAGTTGGGATGGTGGAGACGTCCACGTTGGCTGCAAACAAGACTGCAAAATATTCCTGTGCCTAAGAAACTAGTTGAGAGCAAGAGGTGTGATAAATATCTGCGGATATTTGAGGAGTGTAAAACCAAATTAATAACCCAAGCTCTGATGTGGAAATAGATTAATTAGGATGTCAGAAAAGGATGGAATGAGGACTAACATGAAAACAAGGAAAAGAAATGTTCCTGTCAGACAGCAGAAAGTGTCCTGGCAGTGAGATGCCTCTGGGAGTGGGCCAACACCCGGGAGGAGGCTCGAAGCCGACATCCGTGAGCTTCGGAGCGGGCTGCCAAGGGGGGAACTGCAGGGGACCGGCATCTGCCATCGCCGGGAGACCTTGCAGAAGAAACACACCCAGCACGGAGAAGACGAAGGTGAATGTACTGCGAGGTGTGCAGGGGGATGCCCTCCGCATCCTGAGGTAACCCCAGGTAGGCCCAAAGGGAGGCAAGAGCAGCACCCTTCGGCCTCTCCACCAAAACCCCCTTAGCCTCAAGTGGAAATAACCTGATGATGGTAACTGAGAAATGCTGGATCCGTGGAGGGAAAAGCAGGCAACAAGGAGGTTGGTTATACCAGACAGGGCCTGGCTCCCCGGGCTGAGCACAAGCTGTCTGATCGTGTTTGCAGGATGCAAAGCATCGGAGAATCCCTCCTTAACAGCGGCTTCCCACTTGAGCGGGACTGACTTCGCATACCGTAGTAACAGACGGTCCTTCTGTCAGCCCGGATTCATCCCCGCGAACTTCAGACCCTTCGCTGAGGCCCCGAAAATAGAAGTCCACCCACTTCAGGCCTGCTGTCATCAATGGAGGAGAAGGGGAAGGTAGGCGGGAGGTTTGAGCCCGCTGCGTGAATCACCCCGGCAGCAGCTTACCGTGTTCCATCATGCGAAGGGGAGATGGCAGGTGACTCGGTGCCGTAAATACGTCCCTGGAAAGACCTCACAAGATGGAGGTAGAAGGGATCTGCCTTTGCGTCGCGTCTCGCAGCCCGAGGGACCGCGAAAAGCGCAAAGCGGTGCTCTCCCGCGTCCGCTTTACGCACAGCGCGCGCCGTGAAGAGGAGCGTTGGGTCACGTGCCTCGGTCGAGGCAGCAAACGCCTTTACTGGGCAGCAATTAAGGACGGGGCCGGGGTTCAGGTCGGTGCGGAAGAGAGCTAATCCCTGCTGAAGGCGTTTAGCTGAAAAGCGACTGCATTCCTCAAAAGAGGTTGTTCTGATCAATCACAATCACAGGTTTTGCGTTTAACTCGGAGGCTGTCGAGCCCAATGGTCAGCTGCCCCGGCCGGACCTCCCTGCGCATCCTCTCCATCACGGCCTGGCTGGGATCTCACCAGACCGCACTAGAGCTCGAAAGGAAGAAACCCTTCTCCTTCTCGCTTTCTACCAGCCTGGCGCGTGTCGGCCCAGGTGTCTCTACAGGACAAACGCTCTGCACCGTGCTGTTTAAACCCAAACGGTCTGTCCAAGCGCCCTCTGCCCTACAGCGCGGCAGACTCCAGGGAAACGCTGGTCTCCTGGAAAGAGGAGAGGGGAATTTTGCTGTTCCCAAACATCGGCTGGGAGGGGACGACTCCAGACGAGTGCCTGCCTGATGGGCACCCACTCCCACTCCTGCCTGCAGAGATAATGCCCACCAGTGTACCCGCCTGCAATCAATACCCATGGGGCTGCTGCCAAGGGCTCCTGCTGAGATGGAAGGTAAAGCCATAAATAGCTCAAAAAGCTGCTTTTTCCACTTGTTTTCCTGCATTCTCAGCCATCCAACAGTCAGCAACGGGCAAAGCTTGGAAACACCCAATCTGGATTTTACTTAACCAGATGTCAAGCTCCAGCAGTGAGGGGAAGGACGGGAAAGGTGGCCTCGCAGACAAACACCAGCCTGGGGTTCAAGACACCCTGCTCAGCCCTAGAAGCCACCCCAGGTTTCCTGCGTGACGTGGGACGAAATGGAGAGAGCAATCCTTCTCCCTTCACGCTGCTTGTTCCGATCGTAACGGGGACCACGTGCCTAACACAACAGGGTGTCAGCTGGAGTTTTCCAGTGCTAAACGAACAGCCCTCACTCATAAACACCGAAAGCTGGGTGCTCTCTGGTTCCCTCCTGTGCAGCTTCTCTTGTGGCACCACCATGGCCGAGTTCCTACTGTGGCTTTTCCCTGAGTGCATGAGCACACTCAGGTCTCGGCTACATTATTTATTTCTACGGAGCTGAAGATCTCCCGGACTCTCACACTTTGAGGGATTTGCTTCCCAGTAGCTAATAGGTTTCCAGAGTTGCCTGGGGAACTGAGAGAAGACCGGCCGGCACAGGCAGCAGCTTCGGAGCAGCTTTGCCTTTTAGGCTAAACCAGAGACTTGCCTGGAGAGCGGCAGCATGAGGACACAGCCCATAATTCCTCCTGGTAAGCTGAAATCAGCTCAGCTTCTTGCACTTCATCTTCCAAAAGGCAAGTGGCTGGGAGGCTGAGCTGGTGACTGGTGTCTGGTCTGAGCAGCGCCTGGGGCGTGGACCTGCTGATGCCTTCAGCAATAATTCTGTTTAATGCAGCAACCCCTTCGGACCGTAATTTACTGCTAAGCCAGGCCGAGTCGCAAATCTGTCAGCGCTCCTGATCCAGGCCCACGTTCTCTCTGCGGACTGATTTAAAATCTACTGAACTGCAGGAAGGGCACAGTGACACCGTGTTTAAACTTCGCTAGGGTTTCTCACCCAAAAGGAACTGCCCCACAAGAGACGGGAGCTGAGCTGCCCGCACAGCTGCTAACCCTGCCACGGCTGGAGAGCCACGAGATCTGGCTTCTACCCACGCTCTCCCTTCGCTGTGCAAAGATCAGTTCTTTGTGCAGCGAAGATTCTGGAAACACGGAAAGAAAACATGCAAAATCCACAGGCTCTTTTTAAAGAAAAGCAGTGAGAACAGCGAGGACAAACAACTTGGTGCAGGTCATACACACGGGATCATAGAATCATGGAATGGTTTGGGGTGAAAGGGATCTTAACGCCCACCTGGTTCCAACCCCCCTGCTATGGACAGGGACACCTTCCATAGCCCAGGGTGCTCCCAGCCTCATCCAGCCGGGCCGTGGCCACTCCCAGGGATGGGGCATCCACAGCTTCTCTGGGAACCTGTCCCAGTGCTCCCACCCTCTGCGGGAAGAATTCCTTCCTCATGTCCCATCTCCATCTGCCTCTTTCCGTTTAAACCCATCACCCCTGGTCACGTCACTCCCTGCCCTTGGGAAAAGTCCCCCCCAGCTTTCTTGTAGTCCTCCCCGGCACCGGAAGGGGCTCTGAGGTCTCCCTGGAGCTTCCCTTCTCCAGGCTGAACAAGCCCAATTCTTGGGCTCTAAGAAGCCAAACTGTTCCTGATGGAGAAAGAGGACACCATCGCCTCTGCCCGCAGGAGGGATGCAGACTTGTGGCAGCCTCCCACGGCAAAGTCAAATGAACTCAAACCCGAGGGAGAGAGAAGCACAGCTCCTCAAGCAGGACGAGGAGATCCAGGAGATCTGGACCAAAGGGGTCCTGCTGCTGAGGAGCTTCTTGCTGCTGACTCCACAGCGCAGCCCCAGCAAAGGCTGCTGGCATCCTCATCATGAGGGAGCAGATTCAAGCAGCTGGGCAGGTGACGTAATGTTTCTGGGGCTCTTCTGAAGACAATCTGCTTCCTTTCGAAGAGGGGCCAAGCCTGACATCAGCCAAGCATTAGGCCCGATCACCCACGGTAACAGCACTGGCATTTCTACTATGTTTTGTCCTTAATCTTGGGAAAATAAGGCTCCAGGCTCTGTTCTGGGGCTGGGCAGCCCTGCCTGCCTCCCCAGAACGCAGCTGCTGTCTTGGGAGCACAGGGACTGTTGGGGGAGCGTTTCCATCCACCTAAAAAGTACCTTGCACGTCAGCAAGGAGTTCTCCTCTACTGGGAATAGTTTTGTTATCTGACTCGGCATTAAAGCAATGCCCTACTAATGGAAGGGAGGCTGCAGCCCCCCACCAGCCCCTGCCTGCTCCCTCCCACCGTAGGCTAATAACACGTCAGCTGAGCACAGCCTCTCCCCAGCCCTGCCCAGCCATTCGGCTTCTGCGTGGAGGTAAAATCAGTTATTCCCAGTCTACAGAGGGGGCAAACCTCGGCACCGAGACACAGCCTGCCGACTCATGGTAGATAAACAGCGAGACAAGAAGGGTGAGGGGTTCTGCGTAGGCTTTTTGCATCCCTCCAGCCTAGACACCTCCGCCAGACAGTGGAGGAGTGGGCTCATCCCCTGCCAAGCCCTGCACAGCAACAAGCATTCGTGCACCCGACAACGGTAAATGAGATGATACAGCGCCTTAACGCCACACGCAGCATCTCTTCACCACCTGCAGGGAGCCGCTGCCTCCCCTGGATTTCTCATTTCCTCAGCTCAAAATTCAAGTGCGATTATAGATACTTATCTTGCTCATTATTTTTTGGAAGCAGAAGTGTATGAAGTCAGCCCTATTTCTCCGCTTCTGCACAATGACGGCTCAGTCATCCCAGACCCGGAGCGAGATAAACACGCACACATTCATGTTTTAAAGCACCCAAAGGCTCCCCAGGACCATCCCCGCGAAGCACAGGCAGTTTACGCTAGCCACAGATCTGCTCCACAGACTAACCGTGCTGAAGACGCCCGCTGCAGGCATCGCGAGGTTTCCAGTCACTGCGGTGCGTGCGACGACGCAGCATCTCGGTGGGCCAAGCCCCACGTTAATCCGTTAAATAACCAAATGTGGAAGCACAGCGGCAGAGTTTAATAAAGGGAGGAGAAGGCTTGGATTAAACTGAGGATGAGCCTGGATTCACCCTGTGGAGGCTGCGGCCAGTGAGGAGGAGGTAAGCTGGGCTGCTCTTCTTGCCAGGTGCAAGGAAACCTCAGGAAAAACAGATCATCTGGCTTAAACCCAAATATTTTAACGTTTATATATAAATACTGGTCAGTGAAAGCAGAATTTGTGTCTCTGCTTTGTTCGCCTTCTGTTTGCTTCCCATTTCCCTCCTCTGAGTGGCTGATGGGATTGTTCTAAACTGGTTTTTGAACAACTTTTCTAACCACTCTGAGAATGACTGCGTAACAGAGAGCAAACCCAGAATCCAAGCACAGCGCTGCTAAGCACGCGGCATCGGAAAAACATCTCTGCTCATCACACCTCTCGGGAGGAAACGTCTGCCAAAACACACACGATCTGGAGCAACGCAGCGGCAGTGCAGAGTGTAAGTGCCCCTCCCGAGGAGAAAAACCCAGGCCGACGCCGCAAGCTCAGCGCACCGAACTCCCTGGGGCCGGGCGCGTGTCCGGGGCCTTCCGGAAGGATGAACCAAGCACACTGACCCACCCCAGCAGCACCAGCCAGGACAGCACCTGCCGATGTCATGCTCCCTGTCCGCTGTTTATCCCAGCGGCACCTCCCCTGGCGCAGGGGCCGCGGGAGGGTCCCCACGCTGTTACCGAGGTGACACCTCCATGGTGCTGCGGAGCCACGGCTGGCACTCCCAGTGTGACACATCTCCCCGAAACACGGTTCGGCGAGAGCTCCTGCCCGTTCCTGCTGCCTCGCTGCGCTCGCCCTCCCCGTCTGCCCTGCGCGTTCTGCAGAGGATCCTCTCCACTGCGAGCACATAACTCCTAAGTAAATGTGGGACGTGGGCAAAAGGCAATCCTGGAGCTGGGACTGGAGTCCCTGATGCAAAACGAGCACAGCAGTGTCAAAGGCATGCAGCTCCCCGCTGTATTCCCACTGCGGATGGCCAGGATCTGGTACGGAATCACCTCCTGTTGCTGCCGTTTGCTTTAGCAGCCCTACCAAGGTAACCCACCTGAGGTTATTCCTCCAAAACTCGATCCAATGCCCCAACTTCTGCAGGCCACATCTCCGCTCCCGCACGGATGAGAGACTCCCAGGTGGACACACCTTTGAGAATTCCCCAAAATTCCAGAGCGGGGCCAGAGGCTGCCTGTCTGCCAACTGGGAACCCTTGCAAGCCCTGGAGCCGGTGCCCAGCAGACACCCATCCGCAGGAGAGGCGCCGCTCCAAGCCGGCCATGCGCGTTTCGCCATGGTCACGTCCTCCGGCGATATGAAAAGCTGCCCAGCCGGAGCCGCGTGAAGCAGTGGCTATCAGGAACACAGGCCGGAGGGAATTCTGGCAGCGTGACCAAACCCAGCCCACGGGAGACACCACCAAACAATCCCCGCAAAGCATCCTGACACTCGAGGCATTCCGAAGCATTTGGCTGCATAAATAACAGTTGGATCCGGGACTGGGAACCGCTTCTTACTTGTGAGAGATGATGGTGGGGGGAAGCTGTTTGTGGTCCCCGGCCAGGATGCACTTCGGAGCCTTCAGCAGAGGGATCCAGCAACTGGCTTCCAGGGCCTGAGCGCACTCGTCTATCACCACGAGGTCAAAGTGGTTTTCTGGAAGCAGCTTCAGGGGGCCGTCGGATGAAGCACCTGGTTAAGGGAGAAGGGGCACAGCTTAGCAGAGAAGCACAGAAGAAGCAAACAAACCCTACGTGCTTTAACTGTGATTGAGGTAAAATAACTGTATCATAGAATCATGGAGCTGTTTGGGTGGGAAGGGACCT